>NW_027526203.1:183543353-183677203 GCF_048455015.1 Haemaphysalis longicornis
GTACACTGCAAATAAAACAATACTTCGACTTCGTTATAACGAGGCCCGGTTTACCGTATTTCCCAAAATCGCGCCCTTTGGTTAGCATCGGCCTTCCCCTTTCTCGGTGGCACAGCTCATCAAGAGGCCGAGTCCAGAGGGAAGGCGCACTTAATTAGAGAGAGAGAGAGAGAGAGAGAGAGAGAGAGAGAGAGAGAGAGAGAGAGAGAGAGAGAGAGAGAGAGTAAAATGCGGACTCCAGAATTGACTCCGCCTCACGCGAACACAGTAAAAGTGATACGCATGCTGTGAGCGAATGTGCGCATGATTAGCGTCCCTTAAATTTCAACACATTCGGGCGAATTTCTGAGTTGTGTCCATTTCGAAAGCGTCCGCTTAGCGACCGTTCCAAGCCGTAACGCAATTCTAGTTGCAGCACAGGTGATATATGCGCAGAAACACACGCTTCGCCTAGCTCGTTTTCGCCACACCCGTGTCATCTGCCTTCAGTCAGTCAGGGCCCGCTAAAAGCGGACCCAAATAGAAATGGAACCCTTGAAAACGCGAATCCATGGTGCGGAAACGCGGTGTAGTCGAACATGCAACTTGTTCACCAAACAAGATACGTGGAGTTATACCGTCCGAATTTTCTGTATGCACCCTGCAGCTTAGGCGTCAGGAAAAATATGGCCGCATAACGCTTGAATGCCCGTGAGAAGCGCACAAAATATTTA
Organism: Haemaphysalis longicornis; assembly: GCF_048455015.1. Taxonomy (NCBI): domain Eukaryota; kingdom Metazoa; phylum Arthropoda; class Arachnida; order Ixodida; family Ixodidae; genus Haemaphysalis; species Haemaphysalis longicornis. Next base: position 183,544,067 of record NW_027526203.1, read on the forward strand.
TCCAAAATGCGAACGGGGTATATATCCGATTCGAGCTGCTTTCAAATCGAGCGCGCGGAAACAGCTTCAGTTGTTCCCGCCGGCCTTCATAGATGGCGCGGCGTCCGCACAACAAACGCCAGCTGGCTCCGTCGCTTCCTGCCTGCCACATATTTATGCCCCCCGCCCAGCTTTTTTCTCTTCGCGTTCTTTTCCGCTTGGCTCAAACTTGCAAGTAAAACGTGGGGACAGCCGACTCGATCGAGGCACGCCAGCAGTGGGAGGAACGCGTGGCGTTCTTTAATTATATCGCCATTCGGCAGCCGCGACTTCCCGGAAGCACAACGCCACGCGCCTCTTAAGACAGCTCTCGCGAGCACGCACGCACGCACACCGCTACGTCCAATCAAATCGAAGCTGCCTGCACACTACTGTTTCGTACCTTTTTCGTTCTTCTTTTAAGTTCCTTGCTTCCGCACTCCATGCTCGCTCCGAAAGAGCGATTTCAGTACAACGCAGAAGGCGGCGGGCACCTCTACCAGGGCCGTGACATTAACTTGGCCGGCCAAACTTAACTCGGCCATACTAAGACACACACGACCGGAGGGAGTGCAAAACAAATAAATAAAAGAAACACGTGGCAACTATTCTTGGCGAATAAAGCTGGTTGTCTTTGAGGTGCCTTTGGAGGATACAGCTTACGACGAATAGCACGGAGCCTGCAAAGATGACGTGCGACGCAGCAGAGGCTTGCTTAAATTCCGCAGGGAACTTTTTCCCGCAGCACCAAGACACCGGAGGATTTTTTTAAACCTCAGCCATTCGGCGAGATGGCGCCACCCATCACCGCACGCCGATTTGCACAGTAACGACTAACATCCATCATGAACTGGTCGAAAACAAGCAAGACTAGTGCTTGAAGAGTGCTTAAGTCAAAAAAAAAAAAAAAAAAAACAATATTTCTCTGTACGTTTTACCAATCTTCGTCTATATTTGAATGCATCTGGGCAGGTGCAAGGTCCTTTCTTGAAAGGCGCTTGATAAGACGAACAAGTTCGCGCGGTCCATTCAACAGGGAGTTTGCGGCGTGTGTGCGTGAGTGTACAAAATATGCTGCTGGGAATGGATGCGCACCCACTTTACTAATTCCTCATCCGTCGCCCGGGCCAGTATAGCGCACTTCCACGATTGAAATTAAGAGGCCCAAAGCGACCCGGCAGAGGCGACTGTTCGCAAACCCTTTCGCACCTCCCCCGGTGCGGCGGCGCCGAAATTAACGGCGCCACACTCTGCCGCCGTCGTCGGTCTTTACAGCGGCACAACGCAACGCGGGCGGAGAGGCAATCACCGGCGCTGCTGCACAGCTCGACCCGTTCGGAAGAGGCGGCCGGAGTCCAACGCCGCTTCCGCAATTTCGTTTACGCGGCCGCGCGACGGCCTACGGTTCGGCCCGGCGCTTGCCCTCCCCAACCCCAGCTGGCTCGAACACGTCGTCACGAGGCGCTCGAGCGGCCCCCCGCTAATAGGATGCCTGCGCGCTCAGCGGCAAAATTGGGCCGCGATACACCCTGGGATTTTTTTACTTTCGGCCCGTGTGCAAGGAGAGCTCCGCATTAGGGCGAATCACGCCTGCTGTGTACACGGAAAGCCTAATTACAAACCCGGCCATCGGTGGTCGGGGGACAAAAAAATATGGGGTGCGTGCACCCTGTTCATGCAAGGAGGCCCGTGCAGGGTGCCCATTGTATTTATTGGATCGGTTCATTCAAAAAGAAAACGAGGCTTGTACTAACGCAGCGAATTATTCAATAGCTCCGGCAAGAAAATGGTAAAACACATTGCAAATCCAACTGTACGGTTCCACATACGAAATACGAAAAGGAGGTGCAAACAGAACCAAATATTTTGGCATGCAAGATATTTCCATCTACTCATACTAAACTCATTACCTCTGATCTTTTTCGCGAGTGAGGTTCTTCTTTCGGCAAACATATATCAGTTACTTACACCCACGGCAGATTATAGAAATTTCTCGTTTAATTTAAGGAGGACAAACTATGCGCACTGTTTTTTTTTTTTTTTTTTTGTGGCTGCGGTAACAAAAATGAAATAAAGCAAGGAAGGGCCAAGTTCCAGCGTTGCGTGGAAGTTTAGCTTGACGCACCACCCGCTGCGGTGTCTCAAGCGTTGCGCTCCTGAACCGAAGGACGTGGGCTCGATCCCGCCACGGCGGCAATTTTTTCAACGGATTGGGAAAACCCACAACGTCCGCGTGTGAGATTTCGGTCTAGATCCCCACGCGCTCGAAATTGATGATGATGGTTGAATATTAATGGCGCAAAGCCAACTGCGGCATAGAGCGCCAAAACAATGGTTATGTATGAGCGATGAAGACGCGAACACTAAAATAGGTTAGTAAGAACACAAGTAAAATCAGTCAACACACAATGACGATGGCTGGTGTAGAAGGCCACGTTGTGATCAGGGTGTCTAACAAATTCGGTTTCGCTCTAAATTAATCGGTAGCCCCCACCGCGCACCTCATAGCAAAGGTGAAGCTTAGGTGAGTAAAACCCCCTCCAATTTGTTTTTTTTACCGTTATGTTCAAGTGAATTCTTAGCAGAGGTAATTGACGGATTCGCTAGGCTCGGTGCTACTAGGCGCAGTTTACGCACATCCCAGTGAGGCGGCAGTGGGACAAGAGGAGTGGGTGTAGGATGACGAACGAAGTTTTATGAGCGCGGTTACGCGGTGGTTTTTTCTCAACACCTAATTGTTTTATTCCGGGATACACAAAAATTTCCATGACGTCATATCGGTCACGGAAGTGACGCCAGTACAACGAAACAAGCGGCCTGTAAAGGGTGCACCACTGCAAACAGCGTCTTATTGCGGGGAAGCAACCTTTAGTACTAAAGAGTACGTTATACTTAGGGTTGTTCGTTTTCTGGTTTTATATTTTAACACAAAAGTGTTTTATGCCGGGATACACCAAGATTTCACTGACATCATATCCGTCACGGAAATGGCGGCAGTACACCTTTGCCGAAGCGACCCGCCAGCACGACGTCGTTCGCCAAGCACACCCATAAGACAGCCGCTGACCCGCAAATCATGCTCAGCTGCAGATTTCGCTGCACATTCCACTTTCGTGTGTTACCGATTCCTATGACAGAGGAATCAACGACGGTTTTTTTTTTTTTGCTAGCGGCACTAAACTTTCATCTTCGCCAAGCACACCCATAAGACAGCCGCTGACCCGCAAATCATGCTCAGCTGCAGATTTCGCTGCACATTCCACTTTCGTGTTTTACCGATTCCTATGACAGTGGAATCAACGACGGTTTTCTTTCTTTTTTTTTTTTTTGCTAGCTGCACTAAACTTTCTCATCTACCGTCGTGCTATCAACCTTGGAGGCTCCAAAGAACGTGTCATGGCACAAACATTGCTTGCTAATTAAAACCACAGTTTAAATTTACCATTAGTGCTTTTAGGCCATATACTGCGACGATAATTAAAGGGACCTTGCAACAGTTTCGATAAACGCTTTCACTCTTTCCTTCGCGTCTGGAAGCACTGCGAAAGCTACAGTTATCGCCAGCACGGAGCGGCACTGCGTGATTTGCTCGTCGCACCAGATACGTCTTCCGTTTCTGCTTTGTTTTTGTGGCTTCATTTTTAAAGTTGCCATCGAAAAGCGTTCATTGCTGCAACTGAAAAATAACCGGCCAACAGCCGCTACATGGCCTCAGTGATGTAATTCGGGCCATCGAAGAACGTCAAGGCTGAGAAAGAGAAAAAATCTTTCGAGCGAGCTTCTAAGTTATCTGATGGGCATGGAGCAGTAATTTTTGGCTGAGGTGCATTGCGACCTTCTAATCTAAGTACTGAGTGTGTTGGGTGACTGCGTTCTGCAAGCATTTACGATTTCAAAAAAAGTTGAAAAAGGTGTTGCAGGGTTCCTTTAAAGCGTCCACAGGTCGCATGCTTCTGGACACGCGTGCCCCTGTCCTATGTTTCTTACCGCGCAGCACAGGCCCATCCGCCCTTGCAATGAAACACGCTTTCTATTGAACACAATGCCGGATCGCGCCTTTTTTAAAAACATATATATCGCCGGTGAAACTTGGCAGCTGGTTGCTCCGATTGAAGTGTACAGGTGTAGGCGATATCACAATGGCGGCCATCGGTGGAATGCGTGCTGCTTGCTCACAACATCGCCATGTTCAGCCACAGAAAGACTACACAGCAAAAAACTACAGAAAGCGGTCACGCACATACGCGCAGATAGCGGTCGCGGAAAAGAAGCAATACGGAATCCAAACCCGGCAGCCACGCGTTCTTACCAAATATTTTCTTTTTCCTGAAAAAAAAAAAAAAAAAAAGGCGCAGCTTGCGCTAGTGGTGCAGGGCTGGAGAAACAGAAGGCCTGGCGGCCCCTATCCCTTCATCGGAGATTCGGCTGTTCAAAGCGAACGCTACGAATAACCCAAAGGAAGTAATGCTGTGCGCCCGGAATGCGATGATAGCCCAATCGGATAGACGCCGGTGTCATAACGCTAGGGACCCAGGTTCGATTCCCACCACGGAAAACGTTTTTTTCTTTCCAATTGGAGGTTTTCTGTTCGCGTGGGCAACTTCCGGTCGGGTTAAACAGCTCCGCTGTTCGAAAACCGTGGGCGCTACAGCTGAGGTAGCTTGATTCCGCAGGCAGCCCAGTAGCAACATGAATGTGAAATCCACGCAACATTTCAGACCTGTCCAGCGCTGGACGAACGGGCAATTGAAGGGCGTCGCACAAAGCTGCCCTGTGGCACCAGCGCAGTCATTCAAACGGAGTCTGTAGAGAACGGTGCAACTACCCCGGCGCCATTCGTTGCTTTGCAGCTGTGCCGGCGCCGGTCGACCGCGACTGGGCGCGAAGCTACCGTCAACGGTCCGTCCCCCTGACCTCAAGGTGCGCCGCCGGGAGCGTCTTCGCCAGATGCTTCCGCAATGGCGATGCGCAGAAAGAGTCCGTTGGTGGAAATCAGAAGCGTCACAACGTTTCCTGCCGCCTTGCTGGAGCTGTCTCCTGGAGACATCAGGAAACATCAGGAGGTCGGTTGTCGTCCAGGGCTTTACTTGCGATCTCTATACAGAGCGCGTTCTCTGCATTGCACGGCCTCATCGACGGCGGCGCAGGAAGTGTCCAAGTACATATCGCACAATGAAATACGGTGAAGTAAACAGTCGCTAAGGGGCCTTGTACGCAATCTGTACGCATTCTTGGAACAGCGCAAAAAAGACGCGGATGAGACGTAAACGGGGCCTGAAACGTCTTCTCTTTGTGCCTTGCATGGTCTCGTCGGTGAAGTTCACTGTTACTGGAACCAGGATTATCGCGACGTTCGTTCTCTTACAATGAAATTATAGTTAATTTTTTCTGCAAGGAACACATAGTATTCCCAGGGTTTTACAGACTCTTCAATTTCCATGAGAATTCCCGTTTCTCCCGCTGGTCAGACACCTCGGACTCACGAAGTTTAATTGAAACAACGCATACCTAATTAACGTTTGCACGTGGGTCGTTCTTCTCAGCGGTTCAGCTTGAGGTGTACAACGAAGGACAGAGGCTCTGGAATCGCGGTGTGAACACAATACGCCATATTATATAATGCCATTTCGCCACAGAAATTGGCGTGTGTTTGGCTCCAAGCGACAATTTGCCCTTTCGTAAGTGCGTATGCACTGCACCACGACGGCATCCCCACCGTTATCGTCATCACCATGGCAGCAGAATTACGATTAGGGGTTCCATCCCACCCCTCGTAAGAGACGGCGGGGGATCATCATAAAGTAAGGACCTCACGCGCGCATTGCCAATGCGTAGCTGCGTCGCGCAGCTGCCGCTGCGAATAAATATAATTTTGCGAATGTATTTTTTATTCTGAAGCGCCCAGTGTAGGTACGGGTGTTCATTTAGTAAAAGGTACCGCGGCCAAGCCTGCAGCCGACTCACATAATATCCTACGAATCAGCTAGCGAACGCGAGTCTTGTTTTTGAACTTCAGACGTTTTCACGAAATACGCTGCAATGACGATCACGATGGCGATAATTAAGACGCTGCCCACGACGATTGCGATGTGGATGACTCCTGCCGAACCTGGATATATAAAATTCAAAACGGACCGGAAAACAGTTTTGTATATCAGTGATTCGTTACCCAAAATTTGTGCAAAACGAAGGCTTTCATAGCTCCTTGAGCTTTCGAATATTGTGGCAAAAACGCAAGAACAGAGTCGCAAAAGCACCGGCAGCGAAAAGACAAAACGAGCGCTTGCTCGAAATCCTCACCAGGACGCAGCTGCACACCACCGCCGGCGTATAGTTTTTGATCGGATAGAAGGAGACGGTCGGCATTTAGTACCGGCAGGAAACGCTCTCACCTATGGCCGGGTGAAAAGGCAGCTTATTAAAGCTTAAAAGGCTAGAAACCTCAACTAGCATAACAAGCAGACACTAAGGCAGAAAAGAGGCTTTGGAACCCACGTTGAGAAAGATGCCCGGAGTCCTTAAAGCAATCGTAGTCAAATATCGGCGCATAGGTGAATGGAAACGTTTTGTGCAAAACCAGAAAAAACAACAAAAAATCTTTTGTTGACAACAAGATATCGTTAGCGGAAGCAGCACGCGAAAGGCAAATGTTAAAGACCTGTCGCGGTGGATCATTGCTCTCGCTTTTCATCATTTCTTTGTCCGTTTTATGCGCTGTCTCACCAAAACAGCCTGCTCTAAAACTTCCAAAACTAACAGACTCATTGAAAACCGCCATGCCAAGGTCGGGCACCCTAACTGAACTGACCAGCCCGGAAGACATTTTCGAGGCAGCAATACGTATGTTAGGGAGGAGCGCCCTTCGAAGAGCCCACCTCACGGTTCGATATGTAGTATAGAATGTGTGGGTTCATCAGAGTTCGATATATATTTACAGCAATCTGTTCAAATGAGGTTTTCAATCACATTTTCAGACTAGTTGTTCGATATACGCAATGGTCCCACATGTACGGGCCGGATTGAAAGATATTTAACTGTAGAGCCTCCACTTTAAATTAGGGTGCACTAATTCAGGTCCCCCCAGGTTTTCGTTATTCAACGACTTAAACAAAATTCCACAGATGAAGTTGAAGTTGAAGTTTATTTTGACGTTTTAAAAGAGCGTACAAGAAGTAATACAGAAGGAGGTCCCGTAGTTACAAAACTGTTACAAAACAAGATAGGCAAACTTTGTTATTGATGTCAAATTTTCTGAAGCCACATACAACAGAATTTCATGCTACTGAAAACAAACAATTTCGAGCAAAATAAAACAGGGAGGGAAGGGGGGCAAGTGAGGCGTATGTGCGTCCACGAGCTTGAAAGTTTAGCCTACGTCCATCAACTTCTGTGGCTCAGCAACGCCTCAAGCTAAAATACTCTGCTACCCAAACGAAAAATAAAAAAACTAGCTTTAGTTTTCGCGGCGTTGTCGCGGCGCTTAGGTTTTTTTTAAGTTTTGCTTCCTACGTTCCCCGTTGGCAGCGCAGTTTTCATCATGAATGACCAGTGTTGCTTCGGAATATTTTGTACCCGAAAATTACTTTCCTTCGGTACGCGCCAACACTACTCTCTCAGCGAGCTGAAAAATACGCGTTCACGGAGGAAGAACTCGCACTAGACACGAAATGAGCATATTAGTGCCTAGCTCGTCACGTCCCCGCAAAAAGAGAGAAACGAAGGCTTCAGAGAGTGGCCTATACGCGTACGCGAGTAAATGTGCCGTCCTTTCCTTACGCCGTGCATCTCCAATTTTCACCAGGGCTGCAGGGGAACGTCGGTCCCAACAGCCCCCATTCTTCCCCGACATCGCGTTCACCCATTCAAAAGGGAATAAAAAAGTGAACATGAACGGCGAGGAAAAGTCCCGCTGGTCCCTCGGCACCGTCAGTTGGACGGAGGGGCAGTAATCAGAGGCACCGTGCATCGCTAATGAGACACTTCCCCCGCGTACACTCGCGCTCCTGCTAAGTCAACAGCTCTCGGCTGCGTTCGCGTACGCGTACTGCAATTCCGGCGTGATACAAAGACGATTGCCCCTATTTCCCGCCCGGTAAAGAGGTGGCGAGAGGGACGCACTCTGCGACAGCTCTTCGTAAAATATCGGCGGTCAAGAGAACGAAGAAGCGAAGCTGCATAGTGCGGAAGTGATGGCCAATAAGCTGCAAGTGCTACAAGCCGCAGCAGCGTCCCTAAGAAGCTCCGCTACCATTTACAACGTTTGCGCTCAATATTTATACGCACCAGCGGCACCACTATGTACATACTCCAGCAGGAAAGGCGGTTCGATCCCCCATTCTTCCTAATATAAGTATATACATACCAATCATTCACTGAAGGTGTTTTGATTACATCGAGTTATCGAGCCTTTTGAGTTGTTTTTGTTTTTTGAAGTTTTCAATTTAAGCCCAACGCATTTACGTAGATGCCACTTTTCAAAACATCAACAACAGCTGCAGGAGAAGCAGGACAAATTGCGTTCTCAGTGCATACTGCACTACAGCCAAGGCCTTCCAGCATAAAGCACACCTTTAAAATGATTCGTGTTGATATAATTTCCTAAAGCAAAAATTACTCCATACAACTGTAAATTATTTTACGCACGGCGTCTCAGAGAAGTGAAATAAAGCCCTCCATGCACTCTTTTTTTTTTTTTTTTTTTTTTTTTCAGAGAGCGGATGCGGCCATTTTAACGCGGTGGCGCTAATAGCCTCTGGCCTACATTCGGCCTTATCTTACGCAGCCGGCTCCAGAACATTTCGCCGAGCATGCGCACTTGTCTACCGCACTCCACATATGTAGGCTGAGCATCCGTGCCCATTATTTGCGGCTACTGCAAACTCAGTAAAAGGAAAGCGTTCCTCCTTTCTGGCATGCGCAACAGGCTAGAAGTAAATAAATTGGCTGGAGTCGAGGCTAAGCGAATAAACGGTCTATCCCTTTCAGTCACCGTGTCTCCATGTGGAGACACGACTTTTTTCATCGTTTTCCTCGTGAAAACGAAAAGAGTTCATGCTGCAGAGCGGTTCGGCTGATGTTCGAAAACTAAGGAAGTGAAAGGTAGCACCATGTGATGTGGAATGGCGGAACCGCACTCATAAACATCGTTTCAAAATGGACGCCACCAAGTTTTGTGGGAGGGAGCTCCGGTGTGTTGCCGTCCTAAGTCATCTTTTACTGTGGCGTAAATCATTTATAAAGGCTAAAAACACCTCTTTCATGTGCATAAATTATTATTTCACCTCTTTGTTTGTAAACGGCCTTAGGATATTCAATATTTTTATAGGGAAAAGCAGGATTGAGTAATGGTGTCTCCGTATGAGGACACGACGCCATTTGCGTAATAACTATTGTAGAGAAGCTGAACTTTTCTTACCTCTAGACACTTGAAACTGCTAAACCTCCAATTATGGAATTTTTCTGCAGTGAATATAATAATTCGTGACTGAAAGGGCTACACAAGGGAAGACAACTCATTTCGAAGAACAGAGAAGCGGCTTCGAAAACAGCGCGCTTTGCTCGACAAAATAAGGCCGACTCGATGTGAGCGAAAAAATTGCCTGACAATTTCGATACTCCCTAATGAGAAATTTGAGCGGCGCATAGCTGCTGCTTCGGCGGCGCGCATCTCTGGACTCTGGTGTCGGCGGCGCTGAGCCTCTTCTCGGGGGCGCCTCCTTTACCTGCAGCGGCCCACGAAGTGGTCGCGTCATCGCCGAACGCACGACGGCGCGTGGTGTGAAATCGTAGCACGCACCGCCGCGACTCACTTCTCGCGCAGCACCCTCGGCACACCGCCTTCTCCCTCACACTTTCGTCATACCCTCCTCCTCCGCTTTCCTGCTCGCCCTATCTTCAGGGCCCTCCTCGTTCTCTCGGTTACGACGAGGCCGACGGCGAGGGACGCCGCGAAGCGACAGGACTGGGCGCTTCGTAAAACTTTTCGTATAGGTACACGATGCTTTTTAAGCCCGCGGGTCATGAATTAGTAAGTCGTATAGGAATGTGATCAGGTGAGCACCCCTTAAGTTTCGCTTTTTAAGCGTGTCGAACACGATATCGTTATGGGGCCCTGTCCGCACTCCATTATCATTGCCTGGTCATGCTCTTCACAACGGCGCCCGGGAGCGGTGAGAACTTTCGGATCCTGCTTGCACAGCGTCCGTTGGGGGCGCCTTACGATCGCGGGGGTTTCAGTGGGCGCCGCGCGGTGGCACTACGCGATTTTTCGGGCACTGCCAACTGCACCGTCGACGCCGGCTTTTCTGCGACCCTTTACGCTAAGCGTTAAAATTTCACTCACCTTTCTTTCTCAAGTCAGCCAAACACAAGGTTAAATCGGTCTTATCGATCATGAAAAACTCCAGGAATTGTCTTTTTTTTTATTTATTTGAAGCAGCGTCCCTCAATAATTCTCATTGACGGACTTTGAAGTGAGACAGCGTCAAGTTACGACAGCGCACTGGCAGTGCCAGCGAGACGCACCAGAGATGTGTGATGCCACAGAGCGTCGAAAGCCTCGCCGTCGAGGCCATATCGACAGACGAGCGACGCACTTGGGGTGCTTCCGCGATGACACGAAAAAGCAGCGCGCGTGGGGCGGAAGGGAGGGCAGGTTTGCGGGGAGTCTTTTCGGAGGCCCTAAAAGGAAAGTTGAACGGGCAGGCGGCGGGCGTCAACCGGGGCGCAGGAACAGCGAAACGCTGTTCGACGCCGGGGAAAGGAAGCCACCCAAGCGAGCCCACGCACACTGTGCAATATCCGCGCACAAATATGCCCGATATAGCCTCGCCCGGGGGACGACGCAACTATGTATCCGGCTGCTGCCCACGCTCTTGCAAATTAAAAGAAGGGAGGAAAGGCGAATAGGAAAATCGAAGGGGCCGGGAGAAACGGACGACGACGCCGGCCCGCTCAGCTGACTCGGGGAAGTCGAGCAGATGCTCCGCGGCTCGAGAACAGGTTCTAATATTAGAGCGACCAGAGGTCGACCAACGCTCCGAGAAGAAGCCGCTGCGGGCGTCGGCGGGGGGCAGCAGAAGAGGCGAGCTGCGCGCCTATTGGCATTTACCGGCCCCGTGGTGTCCCTTATAGGTGGGCCGAACTTGATCGGCAGTGAATGATACGCGTGCGCTGCACGAACGGAGCAGCCCGAATGAGGTTTCCACAAAGGAGGAGGCAAAACATAAAAGCGCTGAGGAACGCACTTCTATACGCGCAAGAAAGGGAACTAACGAAGCAAGAACATTTTTCGGAATTAAAAGTTTTGCCAATTTGCTAAGCAGCTGTGTTGCATACGTCAAACGATAGCTATTCGCTAACAACTTTGTCCGACATGTTTTTGCCGCCAAAAATTAGCATCATGATGGATGCTTTTCTAAGCTGCACGAGCCACTCCAATCGCATCCAGTTCTATCCCAGCCGTTTACGCGCTCATCCCCCACCTACTGTGCGTCCGAGCAACCCCAGCGTTCACAGCGACGCGCGACGAGCAGACATCAGCAAGCAACAACGTACATACTAATTTGGTCAACTTTTTGGTTCAGGAAACTTGTCTGCGCCCTTGCTTGCGCTGATATCTTGCTCCTCTAAGGCGTCGTGCTGCTGAGCAGAAGGACGCGGGTTCGATTCCCGGCCGCGGCGGCCGATTTTCTGTTGGAGGCGAAAAGCGGAACGCCCGTGTGTTGGAGATTTCGGCGCACGTTAATGATCCCCAGGTGGTCAAAATTAATATGGAGCCCTCCACTACGGCGCTCCTCATCTTCTGTGTAGTTTCGGCGAGTTAAACTCCATAACCAATGAAAATCTTGCTCCTCTCTTTTCCAAATGGTTCACTGAAGCGGAGCATGGAAGTAGGGAGGGTGATAGACTCCGATTTCATAACGCGAGGGACCTGCAGGCTCGATTCAGACCACGGGTAGCGTTTTCTTTTCTTTCCAAGTGGCTGCCCATGCTGTTTTTTTCCGCCGCTGCTAACCCCGTACCCCTCGGGCCTTTGGGGTGGCCGAGTGATTAGGTTGCCGGTTTCACGGCGTAAAGGTCCCGGGTGCGATTCCCGGGACCTCCCTAACCACGTTTTTTTCTTGGGGCTTCGAGTTTTGCGTGCGTGCGTGCGTGCGGTGTGTGTGTGTGTGTGTGCGTGCGGTGTGTGTGTGTGTGTGTGTGTGTGCGTGCGTGCGGTGTGTGTGTGTGTGTGTGTGCGCGCGCGTGCGTGCGTGCGTGCGTGCGTGCGTGCGTGTGCGTGCGTGCGTGCGTGCGTGCGTGCGTGCGTGCGTGCGTGCGTGCGTGCGTGCGTGCGTGCGCGCGCGCGCGACGGACGAACAGAGCTGCAGGTCTAAACAGTTCTGCTGTTAAAAAAAACGGGTCTGATGCGCTGAAAGTGCACCTGGGCGCATCCGTAGTGGAAGGTTACGGATTAATGGTGACTACCGGTGAATCTTTAACGTGCCTCATGAAATCGCGCGAAGACGGGCGCTTTGTTTTTCTACTCCACATAAAAAAATCAAGAATGGTCAACGCGGAAGGGAAGCGAACCCGCGAAGGCTGTGTACACACTCTCGGATCAGGTTTCTAATCCGGAAACACCGCCCGCTGACATTCGCTTTTGCCATCTTGCTGCTCTTTTCCTGGTCGGCCGACTGTCGCCCGGCTACCGAACACAAGCCCCGGGGGTGCGTAACCTCGTAATCCATCACACCCAAATAATCTGCGTGCTCTTCCAGTCGCCGAATCCGCTACTCTCGCTGCCAGGTACGCACCACGACCGAGTGCCGCCGCAGCACCGGCCGGACTCGGAATCCATCAGGCCCCGCGCAAATGCCATCAATCACGGCGCCACGCAGCCATGAAGCCCCGGGTCCCTCGCCCGAAAGCTGCGTTGATCTGCGTTGATCACGTCTCCGACGCCACCTGTGGCCGCAGACGCGCATCGTCTGCCCGGGCCCTTTTGCACGCTCCGGTGCACCGCCGAACGAGTGCGGTGGAAATGCCGATCTGCACTTCGCGCCCCCGCTTCGGACGCTTCGACAAGCCGCACTGCTGCCCGATTGTACGATCACTTTCCCTCTTCGAGCAAACCTCCATTTGCCTCGGCGCGACCACCTCCAGAAGACGATCGACCAGTCCCAGAATAGACCGCCACCTGATAACTCTCGAGCCTTCGCTCGTAGGCCGCGCGTGGGTCACAATGCTCCCGAACAGACCGTTCGCTTCTACGCGGAACGACACTTTCGTCGAGCGAGGCCACGCGGAGTTATTCCCACCGGCGACGCGCCGCTCGTGTTAGTGGAAGCCGATGCTTGTGACGCTTACTGCTTCACATTTTAAAGACGATAGTCTTTCTTGGGCTACTTAAACCCAGAAATTTTGGTCTGTCTGTATGTCTGTCTGTCTGTCCGTCTGTCTGTCTGCAACTCGATTCAGCCACCCGGCCAAAGCAAAACAATGCCTGCGCAATAGTCTTATATAGTCACAGCTAAATCTACCCGTCTATGTCCGGTGTTATGTTCATACTTGTCAACATTGTTGAAGAAGAACAAGACATTACGCAAATATGAGACAACAAATCAATACAGAAGTAATTATTTGCAGTGTTCCTTTATAAAAAAATCAAACATGCTTGACTTTTGCGAAATGAAATACTTCATCAACTGCAGAAAAAGAATTCACTCCGCCGTCGCCTGCTGTCGCCCGCGCCACTATAGCTTCTGGCGCCATTTTAAGAAATCAACCGGCAACAGTTACGAAAGGTTCCACAGTCCACTATAGTTGGTGACAGCTGAACTCTGCAGCGGCTTTTCAAGATCAAAGGGATTTTGTGTTCATCCGCAACCAATGGCGTCTCGCCGTTTGTGTGACGCCTGCGACGTACGTTTGAAAGAACTACTTCCAATATGGCCGCGCTCGCTTCCCCACCGCTGCTGCGCTGTCGAGCGACAACGAGGTTGCCGAGAACCAACAGCTCTGTAGGCGATTTGTGTTACGAATGTGCTGTAGTGCATCAAGAAGCCGCTTATCGTCACTTGTCCCGTGTGTGTCTTGCCGCGTCGTGGTTTGTACGTACGTGAGGAAATCGTGGCCTGCACTGGTGGGCTGTTTTACGTACTCGGAACGTCGTCAACGAACTCGATCTGAGAACGGCAAAGCGTCGAAGCTGCATCTGTTGCTGGTGTGATTGTGGAAATTGTGTCGGTGTAACGCAACCTTTGTGAAGAAATAATACGATTTGCTTTCGTCTACGGCAGTAGCGGTGACAAGTTGCAAGCGTTTTCGTTTGTTGCTGTGAGCGTAGGCTGCGCCCGATGTTGAGCGCAGGCCTACGTGGTGTCCGTCCGGCCCGACGCGGATCGTGCAAACGTGTGCGGCGTGTTTTTCGGCCGGATACGGCCGCTCGTACAGCCGAACACGTTATTAAGACGATTGCCAAATCTTACAATGTAAGGTATCTTTCCTTGCCGATTCGCGCATTGCTTTAGCCTGCCGGGGTACGAACGGAGCAGCGGTGTGGCGTTTTTTCCCCCTGTCGTAAACAGGTATGATTAAACCATTAAACCGCCCCGTTCTTCCACCCTGCGTTTACGACGCTTGATTTAGCGGTGATGATGGCTGTGGAATATATTGTACCGACTACATTTCTTGACAATGATTGCACACGCGAAGTGAAGAAATAGTCGAACTGCGACGAGCCCGACAAAATATAACGACGACCATTAATTATGTTGATTATGTTTCTCCAAGCAGACGACGGCTAAGCGACGTGCAGCGGTCGAAATTCGAACTATTCAGACCCAAAAAATCGTGTGCGCGTTGTTTATATGTTTATTTCTGTTGTCTAACAGTAAAACAATCACAAATAGCTTTGATTTAAGCATAAAATACACAGGAAATAGTTTCTATCAAGAATAACCTTTGTTTTAGTGAATATTTTTTTTTCTTCTGAGCCAGTTTTTAATGAGGATGACTTTTTCTTTTTTCTGTGAAAATCATTCATTCTTCAGAATGAAACATATATAAACGACATCATAATCAGATGGCTATACTGTCAGCCGCTCATATTAGTAATCATGGGTATAAACAGCTGCAATATAACGAACTATTTTTTCTAACCGCGGAGAGTCAGCTAGCGGCCAAACAACGCTTGTGGGTGGAGCTGCATTCTTACCCTGTCATCAACTATAGATAGGTTCCACGTTCTGCTTGCAACGCACGTGGAGTAGGGAAACGCGGTTCTATAAACGTTGAAGTAGGGCGCCTCGATTAACGCGCGTCTTCACCGTACGGCAGCGTTTGCATCGAGACACCCGGTTTGGAGCAGTGGAACGCGGGAAATTTAAAATGATTTAAGCAAACCTTTGGCGTCTTTACCTTGGGAGGAGCGCGACGCAAGAGGAACAACATGAGAGGTGAGCGCGAAAGCGATGGGAGGCATTTACTTCGGAAAAGCCGATAAAGACTATCGTCTTTTGACGGAATTTGCAACGAAAGGAGCAGATACGCAGCCAATTTTTTTAAAGATTACAGCCATTCACGTTGGTCATTGTTTAAGTATAGACGGAATGCTTCAAGCAGCGTGAATCGAAACTAAGAAACTTCGGTATACCGTCATCAGAAGGGAGTGTTATTGAAAACGCTGCTCACGCGCCCCAGCTGTACTTCTGAAAGCAAGAATCACCTGGAACGACTCCGTTTCAAACGGCCCACGCTGCCCGCTGTCCGCGCTTTCCACGCTCCACGTGCGCGGAGGATAAGAGGCGCAGCCAACTCGCTTATGACCAGTGGAGGAGTGCATTCGCTCGCAACGATTGGTCCCGGAACGGCGGAGCAATGCGCGAAAGAACTCATGTTATTCGACTCTGTCTTGAACGCCATTCTTAATGCGAAAGCATTTAAATTGCCCATTGGAGCCGGTGTACGGCGTACCAGCGGAACGGCTACTAAAATGGCTTACGGCGCAAAGAGAATGAAAGCAAATAAGCTGAATCGAGAAGAAAATTAGGTACAATCCGGTCTGTATAGGAACAGAGCCCAAGCATTCAGAAGGCGGGTCGAGCCATTTATAAGCATCCTCCGCACCAGTTCGACTTCATGACTGCCGCTTACTGTATACGGTGGACCTATAAGCCCGCATGCGCTGTGGACGTGGGCTCGGAAAACGTCGAAAACCGATGCACGCAGCTCTACACGCAACGAGTTGGACGTTGCTCGGAAACGTCGTATAGGCTTAACATTAAGGTATAAGCACACGGTAAACTTTAATATAGGCATAAAAATGAAGGAAGCTCACACCAGCGCGTAAGACTTGAAGGTAGCGAAGGTGTACACAACCTTCACGACCATCACGAAGGTTTACATCCACGATTGCAGCCGATTTGCTACTTCTTCACTGCCGCAACCACCTTTATCATTGTTGAGCGTCCTTCATTTTTTTTTTTTTTGGAAGCGATAATCATTGGACAACACCTTGAAGGGGCGTGCGCTATGACGTGCCTTTCTCGTTCCGAGCAATGTTGCCTCGATTACGGCGAACGCTGCAGGAGTTATTTTTTTTTTGTGCCAATATTGGCCAATTTTCCTAAGTGGGTATGCTTGGATTGACAAACGTGCGTAGGGGACGCTGGGCGGTCGTCGCGAGGCACGCACACAGGAGTGCTTGGTTTTGTCAGAGTCCTTCGATGCTTTAGAATGACTCTGGTTTTGTTAACTTTCGGGCGGTCGCCCTGAGGCCCGCGCTCACGTACGCACGTACGCTCGGCAATTTCTTGGTATTTTAAACTGCGGACACGAAAAATTGCGATTTGCTAAACAGCTTCGCTGTTTAAATATACCTACTCACGTGGACTGGCCACTGACGATGACGAGTGCGGTCAGAAGCTCACGGCCGATTCACCAACCCTCATTTGGTTGCGCCGTCAACAAACCGCCCACAACGCTCGCATGTATATACCCAGCCAAGGGTACTGACCAATGACGGTCGCGAGCTCACGGCGGATTCGCCGATTCCCATTTGGCTGCGACGTCACCATGACTATATACCCACACAGTATGGTTAGCCAGTGACAATCACACGCAAAAAATGATGACGACAAGAAAAGTGCGTTCGAAAGTGCCGATTCCCTCGCATCATCGCCCCGCCGATTTGATGACGTCCGCCATGGCGACACACTGGTACGTCCGCAGGGCTAAATTTATCGGATTGCTGGCGTGTTTAACGTGCACAAAGTGCGAGTGAAAAAGGACAAAAAGTGGATGCTAACCACTAAATGGTGAAAAACAATAC
The DNA here is from genome assembly GCF_048455015.1 of Haemaphysalis longicornis. NCBI lineage: Eukaryota > Metazoa > Arthropoda > Arachnida > Ixodida > Ixodidae > Haemaphysalis > Haemaphysalis longicornis. Next base: position 183,561,399 of record NW_027526203.1, read on the forward strand.
TTGAAGGCTGAGATAGCATGAAAACGCAGAGCCGACCAGTGTGGCATCACAGCGGCCGTGAACGGCGCATGGCGTTTCCTATTCTGCCAGCGACAGCAGAAGGACTGATGCTCTAGACACCAGATGAACAGTCATATTATGTATTACATGCGTTAATTTACCCGATGCAGCCACGAATAGTACTTCAAGAAATTTACAAATGCGTCGGCTTACTCGGTACCTTACCCAGTCAGTACTCGAATAACTGCCCCGAACATAGCGTCTGCAAAGCCCCGTAAGAGTTCAGTGCGATGCATGAGCCGCTTCTTGTACCAAGGCAGTTTTTTTTTTCCTACCTCTTCTTACCGTTCGCTTTATCTTTACAGCGGGCTATCGGTTATACGCAGCTATGTTGCACGTGTCTCCGCGCGGACCGTATGCAGGTACAATAAAAGAAGACGCGGTAGTATACAGTTTCACTCTGTTTCAAGCGAGGGAGTCTAAGGGTGAGAGTCCTATGCGTTTCTGACGCCGGCCATGGGTCACAAGGCGACAACACAATAAAGCGTATGACACTCCGAGACGGTGGCTAAAGCCGTGGAGCTGCTGAGCACGAAGTCACACGAGTCAAATTCCGGGCTGTGGCGAGTACACTCTCGAGAAGTGTGAAATGCGCAAACACCCGTGAGTGCGAGATTTCGGTGCACGATCAAGAGCGCGGCTTAAATAAACCTAAGCACTTGACCACGGCGTGCTTCATCAACCACGTTTCTTCGGCGATTCAAAGGGGTCCTGTAACGAGTTTTGAACATGGTCAATACATGAATTAGCGCAACGGGGAGGTTACATGCTCAAGGACATTCGCCGAACATTGCTGTTTCACGAACAGCACAAAGATGACTTTACGGTGCAAAGTTTCTCACCTCTTCCCCGCGCTTATTTCAAATCCCCAGCACCCTTCGTGTCGGTTTTACAAGTGCATCATCGCCGCTTTTACGCGGTCGGGTTTTTCGCGTATTTCCGGTTGCCCGCAAAAGTCGTCCTTGCATTGAGGACGGCGGTACTTTTCGAGCACGATTACACGCTCTCGTGTTCGTCAAACTTTATCATATAATTATTAAAGTTACCCTATCACACGCCTTGTCGCAAGACGTACGCACGCGCCTTGTGGAACCGAATTGCGTACGGGCTGCCACGTTCTGCAGCTCCTTTGCGAGGAAGGAGCCGTCACACACATCTTACCGAGCAGTACACGTGTAGCGATGCGTTTGGTGACGCCGAGCTTTCCACCCAATTGTGCTTCCCCGTGCGTGAAAAAGAGACTTAATTACGCCGAAAGATTTCAAAAAAAAAAAAAAAAAAAAAAGAGGAAAAAATAACTGGCGGCCGCATTCGTTCTCTCTCAGCGTGTACGTGATGTAACCTAAAAAAAAACTTTAAACGTTTGCTTCGCCGATGGGTGCATTTGTTGCTACACAGCCATATCAATTAACGGGCGGAACGGGAGCGAAAGGACGGATCGCTGAAATTCCACCCTAGTACGCAGCACAGCGTGTGTTACTTTTTAGTCGGTTAAAAAGTAGCGCCGAAATTGCGACAGACTTCAAAACCCCGACTCGTATAAGCCCTTTGCTCCAGTATAACTCTAGAACTTTTTTTGCGCGCGTAACAGACGTCGGTACCATGCTGTAAAATCAAAGCGTAATAAGGGCTGTCATGACCCGATCCAGCACGACGGTATCTTCGGAAATCATTTCCAATCGCGAGAAAGAAAAAAAAAAATTTGTCGAATTTTTTTTTAATTACGAGAGCTGCCTTATTAACGGAATTTTTGCGAGAAAATGCTACTGCAACTGTGCAGTTCGAGACAGCTGAGCGCTCCACAGCGCAGGCGCAGAGTGCTTCAAGTCAATTTTAAACTCCAAACCCTCATACAACAAAAGAGAGACGAGTGCGACGGCAAAAAAAAAAAAAAAAAAAAAAAGTCTGTTACTATTATCAGAGCGCCTTTTCCGAAACCCTGTCCCTACAATCGTAGCGACCGGTGTGCGTCAGCTTCCAAGTTCCTAAGAAACCAGGTCGATTTTTCGCTCACTCCCGTTTCCCACGCAGAGCACGGCTAGTTATTTACAGCAGTTTACTTTCGCGTAGTTTGTTCTTCCCTTCCGTTCAGTAGCTTTTCTTCGCGCTGCAATATGGCCACCGGTAGAGCGGCAGCAGGCAGAGTTGTGGCGAGATTCTCCACGGCGCGAAAACTCCCCAATCGAGTCTCGCCTTTTGGAGAAGCGAAATCGACGCCGTCGGCGCGAGCTTAGATAAGGCCGACTATTCAATTTCCCTTCCGCATCAAGCCACGGCTCGCTATCCTTCCGAGCGCCAAATTTTTGCGGAGCATACGGCGCATCGGCTCACGTACAGACGTAAAAAAGGCTTACGCTGGCTTCCGCGGGCAGTAAAATGGAGGGAAATACAGAAAGGGTGGAAGAAGCAGAACGAACTCGACGCGTCGTCAGTTTCCATCGCGTCGTCGTAAAACGCACCAACGGGCAGCAGAAGCAGCAGCAGCAGGGGCGGAGCAGTTCAGGTCAGTTGGACAGCGAGAGACATGAGCTCTCAATACCGCCTCCAATCGGGGTTTAAAGCAGCTATATATCGGCGCGCTCACGAAGCTTGTAAAAACAAACAGCCCCTCTGGAAAGAGCAGCAAAAGGGGCAAATATTCGGCCCATAAAGGGCACGACGTGCCTCGCGGGCCCTCGCCGAAAGCTCACGTACGCTGCGCCCATGCACGTCGCGCGGTATTTGCACTTCTTCGCAGTTGCCATGCACGCGCTCGTGTGTTTATGGTGGATATACGCCGTTGCCGCTCGCTTTCGTTTTTCGCTCTTTTCGCCGGCGGACCTTGCGTCGCGGACAGCAGGGGCGAACGCTGATGCGGCCGGAGGGGGGAGAGTGAAATGAAAGCGGCCATCTGTGGCATTCCACAGCCGTTGGCGATCCAGTGAGCCTATAGCCCGACACAGCTGCGCGCGGCGCTGGAACTCTCAACCGAAGCCATGGTCGGATGCTCAACTGCCCCGCGCAAACAGCGAACAATTCCTTTTTATTTCTGGACTTTGACGGAGTTCCTTATCTGCGTTACTGTTTTTAGCTGAGGTAAAGAAGAAATGGCGTTCTGAGGAGCATTTCAGTTTTTACCAGTCGAAATGACCTTACTCGGCAAAGCGTTCTGTCGGTTACGCGAAGCCTTCTCGATTTTAAAATCAGGCTATAGAAGCAGCCACGTTTGTGGCAGATGATAAAAACACAAACACCGACAGAGACAACACGTGGTACGCTTCGTGGAATCGCAGGCGGTCTAAATCAGGAGCAGTCAGCTACGGCTCGCCGCGGCAGATTAAGCAATATATATATTGCCACCCACCAAAGCAACGACTCAATAACAGCGCCCCTCCCACACATGGAGCAAGTTTCACAATGCAACTAATGCTGCGCGGGGACATTGCGAACACGTTTCTCCTCACACAGTAGTGTTGCGGGGTTTAGACGCCACTTCTGAGTCATTTCGTTAGGCTCGTCGTTCGCCCAACAGGCCCCCATGGAATATACCAGTGGCTGATCGTTACGGTGCGTTGTGGCGACCCAGACCCACGAGAGATTTTGCGATTCTTCGTAGTCCATCATTTATCGGGAGTGCCCGCTTTTCATGTCCCAGAATAAGCTATTTTTCCGAAACAACAGCATAAGTATGCCCGTCGTATACGTACATTTGCTAGAAGACCACTTCGCCACATTTCGATCCCGCCCTTTGTTCCCACGGCCACTGGTGGGTTGACGCGCGCATCTAACGATTAAGAAGGGTGCTTGAAAGCGAAAGCCTTCTCAGCGGGACAGATGCGTCCGGCCGAAAAGCTCTGATAACATCTCCGGACACACGGCCCGTGCGTGAAGCCGGGCTTCCATTGTATCCAAACGGTTACTTGAAAATCGCGAAAAAGTAACGGTCCTAGATAAGGAAATAAGGAGTATACAATGGTATATCTCATAAACCACGCATCGGTGTACATTTGGATCATTCGTCGATGCGTTTACTTAGTGCGCGAAAATTAATCTTCGCACGGGTTCGTTCTCATAGTTTGCGAGATGGGGTCTTTGAGGGCTTGGCGATCGATTGAACGCACTTTTAGCGAAGGTTTCGACGCACGCACTTTCGAAGTGAGAAAGCTCTCGCGTTCCTCTCAACTTTCTTTTGGAAGGGGCGGTGAAGTTTTTTTTTTTTTTGGCTGTATCGCCCTCGCGCCAATAGAACCATAAATGATTACACCAGCAATACGCTAAGCTACAAAAAGCTTCCACTGGAATAACCTGGCGAACGGGAGGAAACCGTGAAAACCGGGACGTGCCCGGAGCCTATTATACAGTATCGATGTGGGCGCACCATCGGGCCGAATGCACTCGAAAAAATAGCGCAGAGCGCCCTACCATCCCGCTACCATCCATCATACTACGGAAAGCTTTTTAAAATAGTGGCGGGTGGTTTTAGTTTTATGAGTGTACCTTTAGAAATTTAGTGATGGACGCACTAAGATGGTTAACACGACATCGTATAACAAGAAGCTATATTTAAATCAGCGACCATTATTAGCGCGAAAGCTCTGGGAGTGTTAGAAAGAGCGAGCAAGGTACATTTGTACGAGCTTAACGACACCAATGAACCAAATGAGGATTGCACCGAGAACGCACCTTGCACACCTAAAACGAATGTGCACTGCATCGCCTCGTAATTTGTCTATTTTTTAGAGTTCAACGCCGGTTTTGTTTCAAGCGGGTTGCGATCGCGGTGGGGGATCCGCTTCAGTTCAGCCAGCAATAACGTCTCGAGTGTAGAATCAATTCCACATCCAGACCACGAGGATGCACGACTTCATAAAAAAATGCAGTAGGTTCATTCCTTTCGAATTTCACACGACTGACCTTGGGCGCGGGCGAGTGGGAGGAAAGAAACCGCTAAACAAGGGCGTGCCCGGAACCTATTATGCAGTATCGAATAATCGAGCCGAATGCCCTCCAAACAATGACGCGCAGAGTCCGAAATCAGCTTCCATGAGCATAATGGGCTCGCATCGTCACTGTCGTCCGCCCGGACGCCCCTACGGGAACGAACGCTTAGAACAAAAAGAACAATATCGCGACTGCCGCGAGATAAACATCAGCCATTGCAACAGACCTTCTTTTTAGGTACGCCATCCGGCTCCGGCGAAGTCCCGCACAAAATCCGCCTAGAGCGATGACGGCCCGTTCGAAGTTTCTGTATTGTCTGCAGCGCTTCAAACCACTGCAGACACTGAAATAAACTGCGGCGACGAGCCGCAAACGAACCTGCGTGCCCGGTCATTCGTCAGGCGACAACATAACTCTGTCTCCTGCGCGTCACCTAGACCATAACGAGCGCGGGGCCAAGTCGACGCGACACCGACTCGATAAGAATGCCGTTGGGCACAGACAGGGGTGAGCAAGTAGTCAAATTTCGCGCTCGCAGCCGGTCGCCGTCTACGATAGTAGCCTTTTATGATAGCCGTGGCCCTCTATCCCAGCCGGACCAAGAAACCCAACAGCTCGCGCGACGCTCATCGCTGTGTCCAACGGCCTCGTTACCAGTCGTTCGAGGGTGGTGTTGGTCGGAAAGCGACGAGCAGCTATGCCACAGGAGATCTGCACTAAGCGCAGGGCGGGAGCAGTAAACAAATCCCACGTCCATATTCTCAACGAACGTCCGCTGCTGTGCGGTTATCTATATGTTTACACTCGCGTGCACGGTAGGTCCAGTACAGGCTTCCAAACGCATACCAACGAGCGAGATTTCGTCGGCTGCCTGCACTACGTCTGCTACGGGTTTGTTTTGTCTCCTCTCCTTGAGGGGCGCAATCCATCCACGCCCACGCGAGAGTGGAGCGCAAGAGAAAAAAGAGCGTAAACAACTGAGCGCTACGGCCAATATCGACTCCACACATGAAGACGCACAGAAGGCCCGAAACGGGTCATCGCCTAACATGCACCGTTGGTGAGTTGGTTATTTATTTAGTACACCGCCCGCGCTAATGTTTAGTTTCTTCTTCCTCTAGATTCCACCCGAATGACCTTGGGCGCAGGCGATTGGGAGGAAACCGCTAAACAAGGGCGTGCCCGGAACCTATTATGCAGTATCGAATAATCGAGCCGAATGCCCTCCAAACAAGGACGCGCAGAGTCCGAAATCAGCTTCCACGAGCATAAAGGGCTCGCATCGTCACTGTCGTCCGCCCGGACGCCCCTCCGGGAACGAACGGAACAAAAGACGTGACGGAACACGTGCACAGAAGAGGCGACAGACGATGTCTGCGCAGACAAGACGCACGCCCGCTCTGTGGGCGGCGCAGCGCGCAGACGGCGCCCCAGAACACGCATTCCGGGCCCGCAACCGGCGGTGCATTCCAAACCCCAGCCTGCCGGGACTCCAGCCACGGTCAGAGGGGCGCCAGAAAACTGAACGCAGGAGTCAGAAGACGGAGAAATAACAAAAAAGTAAACCGAAATGACGAACGACTAGTGTGCAAGCTCCTGGAGTTCTCTGCGAAACGCGCTTGCCACCTACCTCTTTTCTGGAAGAACAAAGCAAACAAAAATTGTATCACGAAGGAGGAGATGCCTTGCTGCGGAATGTAGCCGCTTTCGATTTGGAAGGGCAAAAACGTAGCAAAAGAGGAAACTGCCCCGCAAAGAAGTGCACCGACGAGGTCAGTACACACTCCACACGTCCAACGCTTACATACCGTATTTAGTCGAACCTAAGCACCCTCCCCCCCTTCCTACTTTCAAGAAAAAAATTTGGAAAAAAAAGAGTTTTCATGCGAATCTAAGCACCTCGTTTCCTAAGCAACCATCACAAGGTGGATTTCAGACGCGTGGAAGCGAGTTTGAGTTGCGGTTGTGGCCAAGTAATTTATGAAGTTTTCGGTTACAAACCACTTCAACAGAAACGCAAACGAACTGCTGGGGGATACTCAAAGCGCCGGCCCAAGCGGCACAACAGACTCGAATGGTAGTAAAGGTGGCTGGATATCATACGAAAGCGGTGGGTTCATTGTCTGCGCCTATTCTTCTGTTGAATGTTGGCCAATCAAAACCTTCTTCCTTGCGCCCGTCTCGTCGAAATACGGCCGCGAGAAAGAGGGAAGAGGGGGGGGGGGGGGGGGGGTAATTTACGTTTTTCGTATCTAACCACCCCCTCGAGGTCGCGGGGCATCGCGATCGGGGAAAAAAGGGGTGCTTAGAATCGAGTAAATACGGTATAACCATAAATGAATTTTTCTTTAGCAGTAAAATACGCGAGGCAAATGCGCACAGAGTCGGAGTTTCATTTATTTAGGTGTTTCGCTTGCTGAGAAGGTCCCCTATTTGGAAAAGACAACTCCGCTTAGCAGACTTTCATGAAACGAAATTCCTCTGCGGCTGGTTCATTGCAAGGTTGACCGGCGGGACTTCACTGGATGGCGCATTGACTTCTGCAATAATGCGCTTGACCACCATCATCCCCAGCAAATTCACTCGAAAGGCAGACCGTTCAGGAACCTATATAGTGAAGCAATAGGCGAAAACAGATGTTTAGCAAAAAGTCCACCTGGCGTCGAAGTTTGCAAAAAATGCTTTGAAAAAGTGTCAATGATTTTTGTGTAATTTGTCGCCAGAGGTTACGGCCCATGGATTAACTAACGGCCGATAGCTTCCGCGTATCCAAAGCCTGCAGTAGAAGAATTTTCTAAGCTTGAAACTGCGCACAAGGCATGTTGTCCCCTCAGTAATGGCTGTGCTTAAGTACTTTGCTAACACTCACGAACTCCAGAAATCCATCCTGCAAGAACTTCGATGAGTCGGAGCTCTCCAGCTAAGTGCAAAAATAATTGCATGCCTTTTGCATCCTTCCGAGCCGGATGGCTAAACAATGTATGCCTTACACGGGCTCCGGCAGTCGGATGACGACCTTGTGCGCAAAGACCCACACCTGAGTAACGAGACTAGCGGTCTTCGGTAACAGTGAGTAACGTTTCATCGCAAGCCTCACAACCTGAGCAACAGAGAGCTGGAGAGATCTCGCCTTTCGTGAGGGTTGAATGCGCTGCCTACTGCGCTACCCGAAGCTGAACTTTCAAAGTACATATACTAAAATTGGAACGATACAGATACAGAGAAGAAGTCACCAAAGCCTCAAAGCCTTGATAACCGAAGGCCCAGTAACATTTCCAGCGTTCAGAACAAAAAGCTGCTCTTGTTTGTGAGCACCCTGTGAATTTCACCACCTGTTACACTACACGAGGACTGGACACTGGCGAAAAATTACGCGAGAAAACACTTGCGGAGTAAGAGATTTCGGCGGTATACGTGTATTGCAATGACTTGGGCAACAACGGATTGCAGAAGCTATGCGTACTATATGGGAAACAGATACTTATATAATTTCCCGTTATGCTGGTTGTTTATCAGCGGAGTTTCAAGCCGCACTTTGGCCACAACCACCGCGGGGCAGTACTGGGTCTTTAACAGCGGGCGTCGGATAGGAAAGCTCGGCATTTACTATGCAACAGTGCTCATAAGAAGAACGATGGCCAGCCAGAGGAAAGCTCGCTTCTCATGCGGCCTGAACCCCGTTCCGGGTAAGTGGCTGTTGACAGGTACAGCACACAAACCGGTAAGTGCCCAGAGGCGCAAAAATTGCGCCTCGGACGCGCCTCTATACGCGAGCAGCCCCCGAAGGCAAATTGACGCCGTCTCCACGACCAAGTCGCGCATTCGCACGACTGCCGAGCAGCGAATAAATATCGGCTCAGGAAGCAGCAGTTCAAAGGGACGGCAATTGCAGGCGTGATTATCCGCCGCTCATCAGTAAACAAAGGACGCCGGCAGGCCGCGGCAGGTCGTCCCCCAGAAGTGCATGCAGGTCACAGAGCGTGTTAAAGAAGGCGGCCACTTAGTAGGAGGGGGTCGTTGAAGGAATGTGCGCGACGGCTGCGGCCACATTCGCATCGGCAGCGTCTCCAGAAGCGGGCAGAGGATCGAGCCGCGCAAAGGGCTGAGCGACCAAGGCTAAACAGAGTGAGCGATACGCGCCTTTATTCTGATGCAAACGAGCTGCGAAGGGGCAGCGAACGCGAGCGGCGTACATCTGTAATGGCGGAAGAGTGAAAGAACAGATAAAAGGGCCTCGCTGAAGAGGGCCCCGGCTACGAATCGGTCGTGCGCGCCTCGTTATGCTAATAGCACAATGAAACCCGAGCGCGCGAAAAACAAAAAGAGAGCAATAAGTTGCTGGCGCCGATGAGAGAGACAGCGGCGGCATAGGCCACGGGGAACGCCCCGCATGCCCCACGCCGTGAGAACGAGAAAAATGCGCCTGGGCTGGGCGCCGTCGCCGGGGAGATTGGGATCGAGAAGGAACGCCGCTTGAAGCAAGATCACGCAGGCGGTTTCAACCCGTCGATGATGATGATGGTTGGGTTTTTTATGGCGCAAGGCCGACTAAGGGCAAAGAGCGCCAGAGGAAAGTTTATTTAATGAAGTGAAGTGGTTACAAAAAAAAAAAAAAAAAAAGTCAGTTACAGATAAAAATCAGTTACAGATAATGGTGATGGCTGGTGTATAGGGCCAGATTTGATTATGCGTGATAGGAAATGAGGTTTAAAAACTTAACGTCTGACAAATACTCAAACACACGTTTAACAGAAACAATGGCTTCGTCACCTAGAAACTGCGATGGATGTAGTGGGATATGTTGTCTGTAGAGTTCTCTGAAGTGTTTGTGTCGTGTTGTGTGAAGTGCCTTGCATGTGAGTAGTATGTGCACTACGGATAGGGCCTCTCCGCACCTGCTGCACTGGGGTCTAGAAGATCCCGTCAGCAGATACGAGTGCGTTGCATGGGTGTGCCCTATCCGTAATCTGGCCAAGGTGACTTCAGAGTATCTATTGCGTGTGTCGGTGGTGTATGGTCCCAATTGAGGTTTTATTACGTGTAACTTGTTGTCTGTTTGTTCACTCCAGTGTGCTTGCCATGTTTTGCGAAGTTGTTGTCTGATGTGTGGTTTCACGTCGGTGTAGGGTAATGTGGTTATGTCTACTGTATTCGAGAGTGTAGCAACAGCAGCCATTCGGTCCGCTGCTTCGTTCCCGGCAATACCACAGTGGCCAGGGACCCAGCAAAGAACCAGTTCAAATTTGCGTACATACACCGACATAATACCCTTGACTATTAGATTTACAACGTGATTTTTCGAAGATTTTGTTGACGACAACGCCCGCACGACACTGAGGGAGTCTGTATATATAATGGATTGTGGGATGTGACTTTGAAGTATATGATTGACAACAAGAAATACACCGTAAGCCTCTGCCGTAAAGATACTAGTATGACTATTCAGAGTTCGAGTGACACTAAGGCCGGGCCCATGCGCCGCGCAGGACACAGAGGTGGCAGATCTAGAAGCGTCCGTATAAAATTCAGAGCACTCATACTTCTGCTGCAAATACAAGAAATGCTGCAGAATTGCACATGTGGGAGCTCGCTTTTTATCTAGATGTGTAAAAGATGTGTCGCATGATACAGGGCGGAGATGCCATGGTGCTATAAAATCCGTTAGAGAACTTTGGATGGTGTCTAAAAAGGAGACAGCAAGCTCTGACGCCTCCTCTCTAACTCTGTAAGAGAAAGGCGCAGAGATCGATGGTCGATTTAAAAGGAGTTCAGTCATGGACGTATCATGAAAAACTGATTTAAAAGGATGGTGAGGCATGGATGAAATTTTAAAAGCATAAAGGAGATCTGTGTAAGCTCGCTGACGTTGTAGGTTCCATTTGTTGCACTCCACATAGAGGCTTTCGACCGGGCTAGTGCGGAAGGCGCCACACGCCAGGCGGAGCCCGAGATGGAGCACTGGGTCCAGCATTTTGAGGGATGTTTTACTTGCTGACCCGTAAACAACGCTACCATAGTCCAATCGTGAACCTATCAAGCTGGTAAAAACACGTAAGAGAAGTTGTTTGTCAGCACCAAAAGAGATGTGCGACAGAACCTTCAGGATATTCATTGTTTTTAAGCATTTATGTTTTAGTTGTTTTATGTGTGGGATGAATGTCAGCTTTTCGTCAAAGATAATACCCAAGAACTTGTGTTCCTTTTTTACAGGAATAGAGACACCGTGGAGTTGAAGGTCTGGATCCGGCCGGATACCACGCCTCTTGGAAAACAAAATACAAGTGCACTTCCCGGGATTAAATTTAAACCCGTCGAAGGGTGTCTTCCCCGCAACACAGCAGAGATGCAAGGCGCAGCCAAAAGCGAAGGACGAAGGTGCGGCTGGGCGCGGCGTACTCGGTGCCGTTCCTTCTACGATACGAACACTGCGTGGCCTCAGAGATCACCTGCCGAATAGTTTGGTACGCTTAAAAAACCCCTCTTTCCACAGCGCAACGCAGTACCGAGAAGACCTTACCGCTAAGAAAAAGCCAGCACGTGGCGCCGCGCCGAAGAAGCCCGTCAAAAGCGATCTAGGCTGGGAGCTGTGCGTTCCCCACGCTTCGGAATCTACTCGCGCGCTCTTAATCTTGCTCCTCAGCCTTGCGTTGTTACGAGCAAATAATGTCATTTTTTACGATGATGCGCAACTTCTGCCCCGACAAAAACACCCCTATCACGTTTTTCAGAGCCTCCATTCACCGCCAGTAAAAGCCCGCGTACCAACTTTTCGTCTCTCTCTCTCTCTCTCTCTCTCTTTTTGCCTGCTCAAAGCAGTTCTGAGTAGCTCCAAGCAGCTCCGTATTTTATTTGCCCATAGAACGTCTATGACGGGAGCAGTTTTGGGCTGCTTGGGGCTGCTGAGAGCTGCTCTGAGCAGGCAAGAGAGAGAGAGAGAGCTTTTGTTACTTCGTGCGCAGCGCCACATGAAATGAACAGCTTGCGTTAAGCGCCTTCGTTGCACATGTTCATAATGTTCATATTTAATTCAAATTGTGTGTTCCCGCAACGAAGCAACACTGACTGCAGTGAGATGCGCCATACAGGAGGGCTACAGGTTCATAGTACCCTCTGGGGATACCTTTAACGTGAGCCGAAAGCTCGTACTTGCCGGAGTTTTAATTTTTCGTTTCCATGAGACGGTGGAAAACAAAACGCACCTGCGCATACGTACGAGCTTATGGCATGCGCGCGCGGCAAGACCGCACGCAGGCCAAACGTTATCTAACAGCTGTCAAATTTAGAACGTCAAAAAGCTGTTATTGCTCTCTCCATCTGTCTCTATTTGCCTTTCTCTCTCACTCTCTCTCTCTCTCTCTCCTTTGTTGCAGTGAAATGGCCAATCACATGCATCAAGCTGCCACTGGAGGATTAGGGAGCACCCGGAAACAACACAGCGCGCCCAGCCTTCGCGAAGCAATGCAGTCGCTCCATAGATCGTTTTTTCGCTGCAAAATTCGTCCTATTTTGGTGAAACAAAGGACTACCGAGAAAGGAAAACAGACATTAACTCGGACAGGGGAAGATCGACCATCCCCGTTCCCTTTGTTCTTTTTTTACCTGTGTGGGACAGTTGAGCGAACGCAGTAAAACCAATTGTATTTGCTCCCCCGAGCCACTTATTCCATCCATTAGTGAAGCGACCGCTGTACGTGACAAACCTCGTCAAAAATAGCACGGTGTCATCTGACTCCTGTGAGCCGTACCCTTGTGCAGGCCATCTAATTGAAAAAGGCCATTTTCCCTGTAGAACGTCTTTCCTACCCCCTCAGCCCCCCAAATACTTGCGAAATGTACAGCACATAAAAACGAAAGCGAAGCAATAATGAAAAAAAAAGAAGAAAGAAAACAAAAGATTAGCGTGCGCCTGAAAGGCTCGGGCCACTGAATTATGAAGAAAACGGGCGTGCTTATAACGGGGGATGTCATAAATAACCAGAGGTTAACCGCAAAATAAACAAAAGGAGTTAAACTTTACTCCGATGAGGCGCATGACCGCGTAATGTTTTCACCCAAGGCTACGCCATTCATTTTGCTGCATGTTTGACCACGGGCCAGGATGCCGCTCACGAAACACACCAATTCGGAGAACAGTACTGAAAAAGCGCGCGACGACAAGGCAACACATTACCGGATTCAAGGTCACCGGGCGCGCAAGATTTGAAAGGAAATGGGAGCTTATTTAAACGGGCCCTGCGCCGGTAACTGTACGGGCCCGAGAACGGGGCGAAATCCTCCCAGCGGAACGGAAAGACCTAAGCGTCCTTCCCTGAGCCGTATAACAGCCGCGAACTTAATATACTCCGCAGGTCAAACTACGAGAATGACGCGCGGCGTTCAAGCGACGAAGCCGACGGGAAGGGATGGAGCGTTTTCGCGAGAAACGAGGGCCCATCAGACGGCCGCCCAGTGACCCGTTTAAATGAGAGTTGAAGCGTAGAGGTGAATCGTTCCACGGAGTTCTCGGACAGATGGGTTCCCGCCGTGGACGAACATAGCTTCAACAGCGCGGAAAAGCGCGCACCGCGGAGAACTGAAGCGGACGTGCCGTCGTATGCCGAGGACGTACGCCTGGTGGCTTGCGCTCATGTACGGCCATCGTCAAGCCGGTTATAGTCACATCATTTATCGCGTTGTGTAAACCTTCATCTCACGCGTCCAGCGGAGACCGAAGAGAAGAACAAAAAAAAAATTCGCACGCTACGCCTCTGGCGAACTCCTGTTTCCGTGAAAACCCAGACGGCGAGTAAGCTCTATACGCTTACCGTCTTGATAGAGTATACCCGTCAATAATACGCCCACCACTTCCTATAAGTGAAGCTTCATTTCGTGGTATTAAAGCAGGATTTTTTCTTTCACGGCGAACCGTACAAGTATTCCTACCCGTGCGATAAAATCGTGGAACAGAGACGCCGTCCGTCAAACTTGTCGGATGCACCGGGATTCAAACCCACCGTCCGCTCAAATGTCAAGCGGGTGCGCTGTCATGCGAGTCAGGGTACCCGTTTCAGGGAAACGCGTCTTATGGCGTCCCCAATGTCTCCCTTCCGTAGACGGGGAAATACATGATGGCCGTGAATTCAGGCGCAGTGCTTGACATGCGTGGCGAGGGCATTGCTAGGCGATTGAGTTAGCTTGTAGTGGTGCCGTCTAACGATGTTAAGAGAAAGCCTAGCGATACGTTATTGTAGCGGTGTTCACCTTCATATTTGCGCAGGTGATTGAGTTTACGCGTAAGTATAGCCCATGACATGCGGCCGCGATAAAATCCCTCATTATTGAACTAATCAAAGAAGAGCTAACTTTACGCGACCATCTTAATCAGCCATCCGCCACAGCTATTACAACGCCGCATACATTTCTTTAAATGCGGTAATATGCCCTCTGGCACAAGTAAAGGTAAAAACGACAAGTGAAGTAAAGGTAAAGACGTGGTACAAGTAAAGGCGCGTCTCATTGCGTACTTTCTATTCTGCGTCGCCATGTTTTCATAATGTCCAACACGCCCAACTTTCCATCGTAAAGTTATTTGCAGACGTGCAGGGTTGCTTCAGGATTTTAGAAAAAAAGGCGTCTTGCGTGGTAGGACGAACTCGCACGTAGAGGAGGGGCTTACCCGCGCAATATCACGTTGAATCTGCTAAACTCGGCCCCGAAGGGGAGCGGGTGGACGGGAAAGATTTCTCGTCGCCATCATTCGGGACATCAGATTGACGGACTGCCTCCTGTCGATGAACGCCTATTCCGTACGCTGCGCAGGTGTCGGCGAACGTAACACGGAACCGCGCTCCGATTGCTAAGACGAAGCGCGAGAGCCATTTCTCCCGTCCACCTGTCGGAGGAAAGCAACGCTTCCGTGACTGGCTCGCAGGAACGCCCGTGGCCCACAACAACGCACCACAAACACCATCCACATCTTCCTCTTCGCCCTCGTCCTTGCCTCCAGGCGAAGCTTCCGATGGCCCCGTGGTGCTGTATGTGGGGGGAAGCTTTGGTGGCGGCGGAACGAGACGAGGCTAAACGACCAGGGGGCAGGCAGCGCGGGATCACCACCCCGTGACGAGCCTGCTCGGACAGGAGGCGGCGTGAACTGCCGGGCCAGGTGGATAATGCGCGCCGGGGCTGTTGCATCGCACCGCCGCGCAGCGAAAGTGGCCGTTGCCGCTCTGACCCTTCCCAGAGACGCGCCGGGGCTGTCTGCGTCTTTGTCTCCCGGCCGGCCTCTTTGTCTCCCCGGACGACCGTGAAAAAGACGGCCGATGCCGCGGGAGCAAATAGGGGAATAGCGCACGCGCGTGTCTCACTCCGTGCGTTGCACGCACGCAAACACGCCATACCAAGTGGAAAACGGCACGGGACCCCGATATGGATTAAATGAGGAGGGGAGGGGAAAGGGCATTTAAGTATTCCATTAAAGCGAAAGTTAGAACCTCGGGAATTCAACAACATCGAAACCGGAAACGCCTGCTTCAGCGTGGACCTCCTGCAGGTCACTCACCTGTACACTACAAAACTGGAGTTCGGGGACGTCCCCTCCGCGTTCCTCTACGCGCAGTTGTGCTCTATGACTTGCTTTTACACCGTGGGGCCACTCGCCGCGGTGGCTCAGTGGCTAAGGCGTTGTGCTGCAGAGCCCAAGGACGTGGCTTCCATCCCGGCCGCGGCGGCCGCTTTTCTGATGGAGGCGAAAAGTGAAAACGCCCGTGGGTCGAGATTTCGGCGCACGTACGTTAAGGATCTCCAGGTGGTCAAAATTAATCCGGAGTCCTCCACTACGGCGCGCCTCAAAGCCCAGGTGTAGCTTCGGGCGTTAAACCCCACAATCTTAATCTACGCAAAACATACACACACGCGCGCGAACGTGAAACCGCGAAATGCCTTGCACACGCTTGCAACTTAGCCGTACCTTCCTTGCTGTTGAAGGAGGGACCTGTGCTATTGATTGATTTCTTAGTGTATAGTTTATCCGTAGCAAGTACGTTGTAATGTGCTTTATTACCGAGCTTCCGCAACAAGAGCCATACTTACGCCAAGATTCCAAGCTTCCTAACAGACATGGCTCACTGAGTATGGATGTTCATTACGAGCCAGGAACAGTGAAATCATTACGAGCCAAACACAGTATCGAATTCGCTTTTCCTTACGTTCACCTAGTCAGAAAACAAAAGTACTCGACCGTGCATTTGATTTGATGGAGCCATAAACTCATAAATCCCAATCATGTACTTTCCGGCTCGCATGAAGGAACGTGGCGCGACTTTATGCGCACCAAAATTCCTGCGGTGTCCCCCAAATAAAACGAAACAGTGGTGGCGGCAAATCGAATGTGGCATTTCGAATATTTGACAGTATATTATCGCCGCTCTCACTGTGCGATCAGACCTTAATGGATCCCGCATTCGGGTAGTACATAGATGACCGCAGCGGCGTGTTTCCGCGGCGCGCGTTGGTTAGCCCCACCCCCCAACCCCACCCCCCTTCATACGCCAACTTGGAGAAAGGTTGCGGCTACCTGCACCGGAGGAAGTTGCAGTGTGACAACAGGTACACACGGCCTCAAGCTCTGTGGAGTACTGAGATCAGCGTCGCAGGACCTCCCAGACCCCCCGTCCTCGCATGATAGCCTACAATGAAGGCTCTCCGCGCGGCCACTTTGACTCGGCCTCAAGCGGCGCGACTTGTCGCCCCTGCACGCATGCTTGACTTTCACGTCGCGCTGCGTATATCCGCGCGCGCGCACGCACGCATGGGTGCTTCCGCTCGCCTCTCAATGAACCCTCCGGCCAAGGGAGACGCTGTCACGGGGTCAAAGCGCGCGGTCAACAAACCCGGCGGCACACGAGGAGAGGGCGAGGCCCAGAGTTGCCACGAGTGCCGTCAAAGGGGGGAAACAAAGGGGATAGAAATGAAAATGTCGCTGCACGGAAGAAAAAAACAAAAACAAAAGGGGGGACAGCGGCCCAAATGGCTTGAGTATCCGCACACGGGCTGAAGGGGCCTTCAAAGGAGAACAAATTGCCGTTCCACTGCACCGCATTGCCTTTTCGGAACCTGTCGTGGAACGGCGAATACTTCGCAGCTCCCGAGGGAAAACAACTCGACCTCCGAGGCGAGAGTGCTCCTCGCTGTTTCGGCGCTTTGAGATCACTGCAAGCGGCAGCCAGGAAGACATGGCGGAGGCGCATTTTTGGGAGAGCCTCCCGTATACAGTTGGAATCAGCTTATCTCGTAACATACCGCGCGTTCATTACGCGACACGGCCCGGGATTACTCAGAAAAGTGACTTCAGCCGGTGGCACTTCTTTTAAGCGCGTGGAGGCGTAGATGTCTTCGGCAGGTTGGTACATGGACAATGTTGGCTGGGGCATTCATCGAGCAACTTAGCCGCACGTCGAATCATGTGGTTTGTTGGCTCACGCCTCGCGCGTTACTGGCATCCAGTTTCGCTGATTTAACTGGTCAGACGACCGCTTTTTGTGCAGTGTATGTGCTCTAGCTACGACGCCACTCTGCCCACACTGTGATGTGCGAGAAACTCTGCAGCACCTGCTCTGTGAATATGCTCGATTCAGTGCTCAAAGAGTATCCCTCGCAGTCACTTTGGGACTGCCGCTTTCCGTGGACATGCAGCTAAAGGACGTTTTAGGACCATGGGCTTGTCCCAAACGTGCTTTACGGGCTACCAAAGCTCTGATAGAGTACCTGCAACACACAGGTCTAGACCAGTCGCTGTGAATAACTCGCCGTATCTGTACGCATCAACTTCTTGAACATCATCGCCATCATCTTCATCACGTCATCAACTGGCGTAGCAAGTTAGGCATTTTAGCCCAGCTAACATCGTCAGACTTCATTAAAGATCGCTCTCTCACTCTCTCTCCTCTAGCTCATATGAAAGCCGAGGTTTTCTATAGTGGGGTAACGACAAAGAATTTCGCAGTAAATTGGCGGAAACACCTTTAATTGGCACTAAACTTTATGAAGTCTGAAAGGTGGCGCCGCGTAACGTCCAAACGTGACACTACCGTATACTTGTATACAAACAACTCCGTCGCTACCAGTGCGTGATCCAAAACCCGCAAGGAGAATAGGAAAGACCGCGTTTTATGATTGTTTTAGCTGGGAAAAAGTTTTCAAATACCTCTTTTCAGCTCACGTACGGTTAAAAGTATGTCGCAGCACGGCTCACTGTCACGGTCGCCAGAATTCCTTTCAGCAGCCTACGTACGGCTGGTAGATCTACAATTTCCGCTTTCAAACGTTCTAGGGCCCTATCAGGAATACCGTTTCGGCTCGCGTGCGTTTTAAGTGATGTCCCTTCATTTGGGCTAGAGAGAGCATATACCGCTCAAAAATCGGTTGTCTGTCCCTTTAGCGCGTCTGGTTTAGCGCGTCTCTCTCGCTGCACGAGAAGCAGTTGGCACCTCGCACCAATCTCTCTCTCTCTCTCTCTCTCTCTCTCTCTCTCTCTCTCTCTCTCTCTCTCTCTCTCTCTCTCTCTCTCTCTCTCTCTCTCTCTCTCTCTCTCTCTCTCTCTCTCTCATACAACTTACCACTGGCAGCACCGACGCAGCAAACTTTCCGCCGGGCCCAGCGTGACCGACTTTGCCCACGTTATGAGGGGCGCCGCCGCGACACTGCAGCCGCACAGGGCAGGGCCATTATGCGGCGGCCACTACACGCGCGGTGCGTCTCCGGCCGGCCCGCACAAGGGGTGCGCATATCGCGCAGCCGCTTATGGGACAATAGAGGCTCCCGAAGGCACTGACGCAACACCACCGGACCCCGTGCACACCGCCACCACTGTTCGCGCACGCAGGAGCCGCCGCGCAGCGCAGAGTCGAGGCGCTCCGCGCAGACTGACTCGCTTTAACTGCGGATGTTCGTATCCTCCTCGCCCGGTTCCACTTTCTCGAGAAATGTGCACTCGATACACGATCTAATAAAGGAGGCAAACTTCAGCAGAATATCGAGGCAGCGTGAGAACAATAGTTCTACAGCAGTTCTAGCTGCCATGTTGGATAACTGCTTGCACGATGGAAGCTGAGAGCAATACTCCAGAAAGGGCTAGAGTGACGTCACGTGAGAGCTATGTATACCGCACACTAAACTTTTTTACACCCTTTTAGCCAAAAAGGGTGTAGCATGAGTGAAAAAATGGTGTTGGTAGGCCTTTACACCCTTTTTCTAGAATCTCAACACCCTTTTCTTAGCTATACACCCTTTTTGTGTGAAAAAAAGGGTGCTGACCAACTTCAACACCCTTGGTTTTTCTTAGGGTGTTGAAAGGGTGTGGAAAGGGTGTTCAGATGTTCATTGAATAAGGCCATGCTTGGATGCATAATAGCACTGTAAAGAAGAAGACATCCCCTCATATACTTCTCTACTCGCAAGAAATTTTCAAACGCAAAAAAAAAAATACTTGTCCGTATGCAATGATCGCTCGTTTCCATATGCGGTGCACATCATGCCCCAAGTTTGGCTTTCGCATGTGAAACACCAATTTGAACCTTCAAAATTAAAAAAAATCCCACCATCTCCACGAAGTGAATGATGATGAGAGGGGCGAAGCTAAAATGCTTATCGGTAAAACCGTGAAACATTCGCCCACACATCATATAAAGACTCGACACGTCAAGCTTTCCACCGCTCCGTTGACAAGCCTGTTGACGACGTCGATGTTTGTGGTGATTATGTAGGGCTTGTTTGGGACGATGAGAATCTCCATGGGTAAGTTGGCGAGTTCGGTGTGTGACATTTTAGCCACCTTGGCCGACGCCTTCTGCAGAGCGTCTTGTGTCGCGTACCTCCGGTACGTGTGTTCAGCTCGCAAGCGACGAACGACAACCTCTTCTTCTTCCTCTCCTCCTTGTTAGGTAGCAACGAACGCGTTGAACGTTTTGACCTCTTCGGCCAATCTTTGGTTGGCCAATCCCTAGGGGGGATCCTGCCACAATCATCATCATTCCGCGTGTATGACAGCAACGAGGGACGGCACAGGGCCCGAGCAAGAGTCTTGAGCTCGCAGGCGACGAACGATAACCTCTTCTTCTTCCTCTCCTCCTTGTTGGGTAGCAACGAACGCGTTGAACGTTATGACCTCTTCGGCCAATCTTTGGTTGGCCAATTTCTAGGGGGATCCTGCCACAATCATCATCAATGTGCCGTGTACAATGTATCGTGTATACGGCCGGGGCAGGGCCCGAGCAAGAGGAGCTTCGCCCCTAAAAAGACTATAGTCGTGAGGCGAAAAGGGTGTTTACCAACTGCAACACGCTTGGCTTTCTGTAGGGTGTTGAAACGGTGTGAAATAGGTGTTCAGTTGCAAAAAAAGAACAGCGGAGCTGGGGGTCGACCTAGTTTCTCCCGGTGTTGCTAAGCTTTGTTATGTTTGCTAAGCTTTGCAATGCTCTTGCTAAGCTAGGATGACCGCTGAGGGGTGAGGCCAAGTTTAACCGGATTTTACAAGGCTGTTCCAAGGCTGATTCTTCATCGGCGGGCGGTATTATAAAGCAACACTCTGCCCCCTTTCAGCGGCTTCAATGTGCATACCACACTTCTGCACATAACTTGGCTACGGCGGCTGAACATAACATGGCTACGGCGGCTGATAATAGCACTTCATTGTTTGCAACCGTCGTTCGCTGTGAAGCCAGCCTTTCTATTTATTTAAAAAAGATACCGAAAGTGACCAAAGCCTATATGACACACATTTTCATCCGTAATAGGCCCGCGTGGAT
This sequence comes from Haemaphysalis longicornis, assembly GCF_048455015.1. Lineage (NCBI taxonomy): Eukaryota > Metazoa > Arthropoda > Arachnida > Ixodida > Ixodidae > Haemaphysalis > Haemaphysalis longicornis. The sequence goes on from NW_027526203.1 coordinate 183,582,158, forward strand.
GTTCCTATCTTAGATATGCAGGCCCGAGAAAATTGCGCAGTTGCGACGAAGAAAGCTGCCTCTTTTCTTGGTTTTCTGAAGCTCACCCTAAGTTTCCACGTAGTATAATAATAGCATCAAACTGATGAACCAATCCCGAAAAATAACGCTGCCAAATACCAAAGCACAAAACAAAAACCTCAAACTCAGACTTCATTACCCCGGAACATTTGCAAATTCTTCTCAAAAAGAAAACCAAAATTCGGAACCCTAGGGCTGCTGAGAAGATTGATCTGTTGCTGCTTTGACTGCTTGCCGGTGACCTACTTATGCTTGTGTTTTATTTTTATTCCCCTGCGAAACCAAATGTTTTCGACGCGGTTAATTAAGGCTTACCCCCTGAGTCATTTAAACGTGGGCGGTCCTTCTTCCAAGATGTTTTTTCTCTTTCTCCCGCCTCTAGCCGGCTTCGAATACAATTTGCTTTTTCTTCTCCTTTGCGGGCGTCTTGTAGCGTCACTTAGCTCAGCAAATCAATCCGGGCTTTCTTTTCTGCGTCTACGCCGTTGTGCCTTACACGCCAATTCAAGTGTTAAGGAGCCGCGCTGCCCGGCAACAAGTCGCAGGGTGGAGAGGCAGCTGTCTGCTGCTTTTCTTATTAATGCGAAATACCAGCGCGACCTTGTAAGGAAGCCAGAACGCCGGAGCCTGCCTGCGCGCAAACTCGGCGGTGCGTATAGCGTGGTGCTGGGCCTGACGCCCCGCGGCCGTACCGCGTAAAGTACAGCCATTTGAGTGTTCATACGTTAGTCAACCTTGTTGTTCGCGCAATGCGGTCTATGCCTGGCTCCAGCAAAAATACGCCCTGCGTACGAAGGCCATGCAATGCCTCTTCCACTACTCACCCCCTTTCGGCGTACCGGCTAAGACCAAACATCATGGAAAAGTGCCTGCGATGTGCAACGCGCGAGGTCACGGGTTCGCAGTGAGGCTCCATTTCTGTTGGATGTCTCCCTCATAAAAGTAAAACGCCCCTTCGTCTAACGACAACGATGGTTGAAAGGCTCAGCTTTCTCGTGAGGGATTCGTTCGCCGTCGTTGGGGTTGTAGGGGGGGGTTCACGGGGTTTTGGTGACAGGACTATTGCCCGAGTTGGGTAGTGCGAGGTGACAATGCCGGACTCGTAGACGCACTTATTACACACAAAGAACGTACTTTATTTAGAACTAGCCGGAGCCTGACAGGCGTCGTCCACGCTTGGACGCGCACTGCCGCCTCTGGTCCCGCGCAGTCTAATTATCACGTGAGTCACTTGGGCTCCACCAAATGGCGTACTTGTCCGCTCTGGAGCTTGACGGAGCGCAGTACATGACAGAGAGACCAAGAAAGCTTCGCTTCAAATCCAAATCAGATAAACGTCGACTTCATAACGCGAGTGACCCTGGTTCGATTTCGACCACGGGAAGAGTTTTTTTTTTTCTTGAGGCACTTGATGTGCCTTTGCTTGTGATGATCGTGGTTTTGTGAAACCCACTGTGCAAAGCTGGCTTTCCTGCAGTGCGTTTTCGTGACGGGACGGTCGCCCCCGGAGAGGCAGAGAAAGCTTCGCTTCAATATACGTTACCACTGCAGGTCCAGGAGGTAGACTCCTGCGCCTCTACACCCCACCTCAGTTACGCTACTACAGTTTTGCTTCATAAAAGTTCGACTTATTTATAATGAGCTGAGAGAGAGAGAAAAAATATTTTTATTTCTCCAGCAGAGGCTGATGTGTGGGCGTCGCCCCGTGGAAGGCGTCCCTAGTCCGGGATGCCTTGACTTCGGCTGGCCGTCCGTGCTCGGGTCACCAACTTAAGCTGGATATCCGGTCCGGGCTGGCCAGGGAAGCCCTCCACTGCTCGAAGGTTGGGTTGGAAAGGGGGGCAAGTCTGGAGTTCGTTGGCACTCCCACAGTATATGGTAGAGGGTGCCAGGCTGGGGACAGTGAGCACAGAGGGGTGGGGAAGATGAGGTGGAGGCGGGTGGGATGTGGATAGGTATTCGTTTGGAGCCGCCGCCAAGTTGTAGCGTCCTCTCTGGAGAGGCGCCAGTGTGGTGGTGGGAGACGACGGCGAGTTTGCCGGTAATGCGCGAGAATCTCCGTGTAGCCACTGAGTGGGTGGGGTTGATCGTGAGGGGGTAAACATTGGCCACCGTCGGCAACGGCTCGGTGTATCATATCGCGATCCGCGGCGTGAGCCGCTTCATTGCCGGGGATTGCGGCGTGTCCAGGAGCCCAGACGATGCGGATGTCAGGGGTCGTTGAGCAGTTTTTGAGGATGTGAAGTGCTGATGAAGAAATTCGGCCAATTTGGTAATTTCGGCAGGCTGTCTGCGAATCGGTGAGGATGGTTACTTGGTCAAGGCGGGAAATGGCGGCCAGGGCAATGGCTATTTCTTCGGCGACATTGATTGAGCATGCGGTAGTAGTGGCGGCAGTGACGCATTGGCCAGTATGAGTAACTACGCAGGCTACGTGGCCGGCGCGCCCAGGGTAGGGGGTAGCATCTGTATATAGGGAGCTGGGGTCTTCGCCGTATCGCGCAGTCAGGGCTCGAGCACGGGCAGCCCGGCGGCCATGGTGGTAGTTGGCATGCATATTGCGAGGAATTGGGGCCACCCGGATGCCATCTCGCAGGGCTAGAGGAATGCGTTGTTTTTGTTCCCTCGGGGGTATCGTACGGAGTCCTAATGCTGTAAGGACCTGTCGACCAGTGGGAGTCAATTGCAGGCGCCGTAGTTGAGCTGAATGATGGGCTTCTTGCAGCTCTTCCCACGTGTTGTGAACTCCCAAGGCGAGTAGTTTGTGGGTCGCAGTAGCAGTGGGTAGGCCAAGCGCAGTTTTGTACGCTTGGCGAATGATTGTGTTGAGCCGAGCCTTTTCTGTTGTTTTCAGAGCGAGGTACGGGGTTCCGTAGGTAATGCGGCTAATAAGCAAAGCTTGCACTATCTGTAGGGTATCGTGCTCGTTAAGGCCTCGACAGCGGTGGGAGATGCGTTGCAGAAGGTGCATCAGTTGCGACAGGGTTTTATGCAGAGGGGAAATTGTGTGCAGTCCAGAGCCGTTTTTGGGTATTGTGAGACCCAACACCCGCAGTTGCGGGACGTTGGGGACTGGCTGCCCTGCAATGGCCAGTTGATATACCTCGAGCAGATTTGTGAGAAGGCTGGGAGTGGAGCGTTAGCAAAGCCCGAACATAATTTGGTGTAGTAAGTGCGTCTGCGAGGGAGGGGGTTCAGGAGCACACCGGCTCCTACGGTAACAATGGCCAATTATTTGCACCGCGTTTCAGGTTACCTGATACAGCTTGCGGTTCCGACTAAACCCTGAGAGCCACACTAATTACGCGTCTCGACGAAGTACGCAATTACGAGATCATTAGAGAATATAGCTTCTTAATTTTTTATTCCACTTAGTTGCTTTAGGGCCTATCGTTGTATCAGAAAATTAGAGGAGATACGGTATACACGCTTTCAAAGAAAAAAAATCACGAATATGGTTTGTGGTTACACAGATATGCGTAGCGAGAGTGGACCTCTAATTAATTGGCGTTCTAGCTCATTTCGCGCGATATAAGCGTGAATTCTTTCAAAAGTGGAACTAACTCTGCAATCTTTCTTCTCTTTCGTTGATGACCTCGGGATGCTTCCATGACATTCAACCCAGACAAGCAAAATATGTTGAAAAAAAAAAACAAATGTTTCCTGCCGTTTGCAGCTCATACGAACAAACAAAAATAAAATTTGCTCGAAGTAGAGGCCAGGAATTGCGAGTATGAATACGCGCACGGCCCATACCAACGCGCCCCGATCACAACAGTATGCGCTAGCTTGCGGCTCGACAAAGGACCTAAACGGCAAGAACCGGAAACGAAAATGAACTTTCCCTACAAAACAAAGCGAAAAAATAATGAAATATAGAAGCGTTGGGAAGGTCCCGCAGGCAAACGTCATGAACGCACTGGCGGCGTCGACGGGGCGTCTTTTAAAGGCTCGTTTCCACCAGCACCGCGAACACGCGTCCTTCGCCGCTTTGAGGTAACGTGCAAAGCACGCCGCCGGGACAACACGTGCGGGCCACGAATGGGCGAAGACAGAAACTCATTTCCGGCTCACCCGGCCACCGCGACAACGCATCGATGGACGCCGTGGACGCACAACACGCTAGGACACGGCGCACACGAGAACCGATCGACCAGACGGCAAGTAAACAAAGCAAGCCACAAGCCATCAGACGTCAAGGAAACCACAGGGGAACATTTGCACGGGTGGGCTAAATGGTGGATCATCGTGCGGGTGTCGGTTTCTTTTCTCTTCGCCAGGAAAGGGCGTGCACCCGACACCGCGGCATGCCAGCCGGTACGCCTTACATCTCGGCGAGTAGAGTTGAAATATTCATTTACCACTGCAGTGCCCCGCCCATGAAAGGAAATATCGGGCCAGTAGCCGGAGATAGCTTACGAACATTACCGATTCCGCAGAACATTCGCCTTTACATGTAAAAAAAAAGAGAACGAGATGTTGCGCTAAAAATAACGCGCGAATGGGTACAATGGAAATTGCAAATAACGGTATGACAAAAATATGCAGCTGAAACGAAGTCTGCTGAAAATAATAAGGATGATGATCGTTGGATGTTTATGGCGCAAGGCCAACTGGGGCAAAGAGCGCCAAAACAATAGTCGATGATAGGGGTGAAACCTTAAATACCAAGTAAAATCAGCAAAAACAAAAGTAAAGTCACAAAACTACAATGAGCATGGCTGGTGTATAGGGCCAGATTTCATGATGCGCGATAGGAAATGAGGTTTAAAAACTTGACTTCTGACAAATACTCAAACACACGTTTCACGGAAACAGTGGCTTCGTCACCTAGAAAAAACGATGGATGTAGGGGAATATGCTGTCTGTAGAGTTCTCTGAAGTGTTTGTGTCGTGTTGTGTGAAGTGCCTTGCATGTGATTAGTATGTGCACTACGGATAGGGCCTCTCCGCACCTGCTGCACTGGGGTCTAGAAGATCCCGTCAGCAGATACGAGTGCGTCGCATGGGTGTGCCCTATCCGCAGCCTACCCAAGGCGACTTCCGTGTGTCTGTTGTGTGAGTCAGATGTGTACCGTCCCAAGTGTGGCTTTATTACATGTAGTTTGTTGTCTGTCTGTTCATCCCAGTGTGTTTGCCATGTTCTACGCAAGTGTTGTCTTATGTGTGGCTTGAGGTCTGTATATGGTACGGTTGTTATGTCTACAGTGTTCCTGAGTGCAGCAGCAGCTGCCCTCAGGAATAATAAGGAAAATAATAAGGAAAGGGTGCGGCTCTGCCACTGCGTGGGCGAGATAAGCCAGAAGTCGAAAAATAACCTTGCCATTAGTTCCTCGCTCTTCTTTTTCCTTGCTTATTTTTGCCTCAAGGAAAAAAAAAGTTGCGAAAATAGCACGTTTTAGGATACTTTATCCACCGCCTCATGCGCACTCTGTACTCTATATCAGTAATTCCCTCTGCTCATCAATAATAATTCCCGGAACATCAATAATTCCCTCTGCTCAGCGTTCAGGGCCAAAGGTCATCCTTCTTAAGTAAGCATGCCAACATCTCGCAACAGCTTCACAGGGTGATGTAACAAACCTCATCAATTCCAGGCACACTTTGAACTGTCTCGGTCACTACGACGACTGTATTCGTGTGCGAACCAACCTGCGCTGCTTATGGGGGGCAGTGCCCGATTTAGGTGACACCAACGGCGGGCGAACGTCGCGAACTTTTGGGACAGCGTTTGCCGAGATTTACGGTTAGCGCAGGCCAATACGACTGGCGCCTATACCCAGCGCTCTTTCGACTGTGATCCATAAAGGCCTTCTTCGGTTCGTTCGGGTTGCCGGACTGATGCTTTTGCCATGTGAAAGCAATAAATGTTCATTCAGGTAAGGCAACTCCGTTTAAACTGTAGTAGCAGAATTAAGTTAGCCCGCACTCGCGAGTGAGAGAGAGAGAGAGAGAGAGAGAGAGAGAGAGAGAGAGAGAGAGAGAGAGAGAGAGAGAGAGAGAGAGAGAGAGAGAGAGAGAGAGAGAGAGAGAGAGAGAGAGAGAGAGAGAGAGAGAGAGAGAGAGAGAGAGAGAGAGAGAGAGAGAGAGAGAGAGAGAGAGAGAGAGAGAGAAGGCTCTTTATTGAAAAAGCAAAGAGTTTTGCCGGCGTTTGCAATCGCCTACATGCTTCTTTGCTAGGAGACGGGGATGTAGGGAAAACAGGCCCTAGAAAGAGGTGGGCAGAAAGAATAATAATAATAATAAAAAAATGGAGTGGCTTGACGTGTTTGACGGACCATTTTGTAGATTGTGCCCCAGAATTCACAATGTTGAAATGTGACCAATGTCATCCAATTAAGAAAACAAACTTTTTAGAGCCTGACACTGCTTTGAAAGGAAAGTCCATGATCCTAGGATAGTCTTCAAAGTTACCGGCCTTTGATCTAGGCGTTCAATATCTTAAAAAAAAAAAACGGATCTTGGTGCGACGTAGGCCACACATTCTAATAAAATATGTTAACCGGTTTCTACAGAGGAACAGTGAACACCACAAAAATAGCTCATAGATTTGACGAATTAAAACGAAAGTGGTTTTGAATCAGCCGCGTGACAGGCGCATTGGCTGCCCTCATTCCTTTCAAGGAGGTTTAGGTTTTGCGGCGCTATAAGAATATGGGAACGAGTGTAAAATATAACGGGGTGAACGCATCACACAAGGTATTTAACTACGAGCGTATCTGCGCCGACCACTAATGTTCTGTTCATGACGACCACATTGGGCCATTACACGCACGTTACCGCGCTTTACACGAGCATCCCAATGAGACTTAGCAGCCCAACGGTATCAATGTGGTTTTCCTTGTTATCATCATCCTCATCATCATTATTATAATTAACAACTAGGGGCCTCGCCATTGTGAGATCGGCCATTCATCGACCCCTGCCACCGAGAAACCGAGCCCAGCGCCCAGCGCACTTATTATGGAGTTCCATTTTTCCGGGAAGTGGACCGTACAACACAATGGGTCCGGCGCCTGGGCGCGACTGTTTACGCCGCGGCGTCACAAAGCCGGGCATGCAGGGCTGCGTCGGAAGCGGCCGAAGAAGCCTCACCATCGACGGACTTCGGGAAATGACGTGGTCGAGTGCGTTCCGTTTGTCCAGCCCCGCTCAGGCCGAAGAACAATAGGGCGCGTTAGAGCCCGGCGCACAACTGCCGGGAACAAACGATGGCGTAACCAACCCGTACATGATCGCCTCTCTTTGTCCCTCTCCCTTCCTTTTGCGGGAACGGGTGGTTACAGTCTGCTGTGTACGGCCGGCCGCAACGTTTCTCTTGGTGTCGCATCGGCGCACGCGTGGACCAAATAAAAGCATTTTACGGTCCTATTGACAACACGGTGAGCTGTAAATAAATATAAGGACTCCAAGCCACTTTTGGACCCCGGGGACCGACGGACAATCACCAAACGGAAAACTTCTTTCCCTGAATTTAAAAGAAAACTCGGCTACTTACGAAAATGTTCCGGCTCGATCCGCGCCTCCGCTGTGCCGGCAGCTCTAATGTTTGTACAAAATTCGCGGAACGGGAAAGAACGCCAGGCGATTTCTCTCACGGCCGGCTTAAGACAACGGCCTGATCAGGTCCGTGCGAGAAAAGGATCGCCTCATTCCTCACCAACGGAGAACCTCTTAGTTCACGGGCGGCCCCAACGTTACCAAGAGATGCGAATGCTTCCTCACAAATTAACTGGGCAATGCTTCCAGAATTTCCTGCGCCCAGCCATGCAGAGGCCATGCCAATTAAAAAAAATCATAAGTGCACACTAATCAAAACATGTTATCGAGCCATCGAACCGAAGGCAGAGAAACCGAATGTGTGCGCGCGTGCGCGCCGCGAGCGAAAGCTAAGCTGTGATTTTTTTTTTTAAATCAATTGCCCATCTTTACTCGGCTTACCTCGGCCAGTGGCGGCCGGGTTTTCAACTCATGGCCCTCACTATGATGACCGAGCTCCCTTCTGGGCCTCCCACCTGAAGGTGATCCAGCTTACGTCTTTGCGCGGTCTTTTAAGAGAACTACGCGGGATCAGCTTCAGGTTTTCTGCAGATACAAAACTTATAAGCCCGGTGTGCCGTCACGCGTGACAGAGAATGATGCTTGGCTTAAAGCCGTCGCGGGTTTCTGCAGGCTAAGCGCAGCTCTTATACTTGCCAGGGAGCTATTTCTCGTTAGCAACTTCGGTTCTGTGCTTGTGTTTTCGAAGTATCGTTCGAACGGCCAGCTCCAGGCCTCATCTGATGACGTTACCTATCGCTATTATTTATGGCAACACGGAAGCCTGCTGTCTTGTAATCGAGCACTGTACTGATGAGCACGGCGCTGACTCCTTACAAAACGAGGCTGTTATGTCTTGCTGTCAGCTTGTAGAACCTATACAGTTCTGTCTTACTCCTAACTTTTATCACTTGAAACAACTATATTTACAGAAAGCGTCGTTTGTACCGCCTCCTGCGTTGCCTTCCTTCGAGATCCATTTTTAGCTCGCTTAGCCCATAATATCTGAACTTGCAAGGGGCTATGGCATTTAAGGTTACTTTCTTAGGTACCTGAATAATTTCCCAGTTCTAACTGATCGCCCTTCAAATCGCTTCATGTCTGAAGCTACAAATACGTCGGCCCCGATTAGACGGAGCATGGTTCCTCTTCAGACCGCACATGAGTTACCAGTGGAAGACGCTGTTCGCTTCCTTGACCTTCGCCTCCTTTTCGGCGACAGACACACTGTTGGTCGTACGAGCCGCAAGCTAACAAACCGATTTTACTGCAGACGTCAGAACATTCCAGGGTTATCAAGAGGGGCACTGTGCGCTTTTGTTAAAAAAAAAACGACCTTTAAAAATCGCGCTGGGCGCAAGTTTTCAGCAACAAACCGAGCGCTATAAACAGAGGCCCGGTATCCGAATGCAGTGCTCGCACAGTGAAATAGAATATGGCAGTCCACTTTATTGCTAGTGTCCCTCACGGAACGCGTTTGAAGGGCAGCGCCTCAGCGCACAACAGCCGGCTGCCGACTTCCCTTTCGGCAAGCGCTCCAAAATTAGCGCTCGCACGGCATTTCTTGCAATTTGAAGAAAGAGGACCACGCAGAGGTCAAATGTGAAAATGCTTTTTTTTTTTTTTCTGCTCCCAGTAAGCTTGCGAAGCTATGCATGCTGACCGATCCGAATGCCACCCCGCCTGAGAGCTGCACTAAGAGGCACCGGTAAGTTAATCAATGTTACGTTACGAGCGTGTGGTGTGGTGCAGCCTACCACTCTCGTGCGAGACGACACAGATCGTGCAAACTGGGCGTTGCCTTAATGACCGGTTACGCGAGCGCAGCAACAACGTTAACAATGGCACAAGCGGTTTCTGGGCGACCCACCGTCAACCTTGCGGCTGCAAACCTGTTTTTAATCACAGCACGATCGCGTCCCGTGGCAGGATACAGCTTGCTCGTGAATTAATGGAAGCCGAGGCGATTGGTAGACTGGGTGACAAGTGTGTTAGCTCCACCTCGCTGGCCCTCACCGACAAAGAAGGGACTCTTCTGGCGGCGGCGTCACGTGGCTCGTAACTGCTCCCAGTAGGCACCGTTTGGACATGCGAGCAGGCACAAATAAAGTTGGTTCGATATTCGAGCTTTGTGTGCCTCTTTTTGAGCAGTTGATCAAGTCATGGAAGACTGGCCCGCCCTGAATGCTGCTCTTACTACTCAACACCACTGCCACGGTAAATAGCCGCCGAATTCGCGAGCCCTACGACTCGCGAATGTTGAGCGGTGAATGGCAGCCAATTAAAAAAAAACGTCATCGAGTTGTAACGAGACCACTTCATTTTCAGCAATCAAATGTTAATAGGATGTGATGTGATACCCCTACAACATATAACTCGTTAGGTGAATGCAGCCAATAAGGAAAAGAACATAGCTGATGAAGTTTTTTTTTTTTTTTGTTCTCTAATGATTTCCCCAAGCGCCAAATTCAAAGTAGGTCACCCTCACCGGCACCTTTAAGCCTGTTTCCGAACGGAAAACTTGCGTTCAGTCTTCGTAGAGAAAAAAAAAAGAAATCTTAAGAAAGACAGCAGTCAAGTGTCACGAAACGTACGTCCAAGAAAGCCTCCAAAACTGCAAAACCGGAAGCCAATCAAGAAAAAATGTTAGGGGAGCATTATTGAAGATAGTGGTTGCAAGGCAAAGTCGTGAACAGCACCTTATTACATTCCGTAGGACTGCACCCTAAACCCTACACAGCCACACAGTTGGCACCAGAGAGGGGCTGGCTGTTGCGGCGAATCTCAAAGAACAACATCATCAGAGCCCTCAGCGGCTGCCTGGACCGAGGCGGCTGACTCGTACCCACCATACCGTGACTAATAAAGTTTCTATATATCTAGCTATACACCTACGTCTCCCTTATGCGCAAGTCAGAGGGAGTTAAATAAGATAGTCGCCAACCTTACATTCGGGGGCACACTTCGCATTTTAATAAAACGGCTGAATGTTCCCCAATTCCTTTCCGCACTCGCGCAGCCAGCATTTAGCGCTGTTCCTCGCAAGCAAAATTTCCCCATCTCATAAAATTTGGGGCCTAAAGTTAGGCTAAAAAACACCCCTGTTAGTTTGCAGAGAGGTTTCCAGTCGGGTCCTGTAGCGTTAGGCTTGAGAATAGTGGCATGCTTCATTTTTTTAGTTAAATGGTACTAATAAATTCTCCCCTTCAATACAATCGTTTATCTACTTATTTGTTCGAGCCCATTTTTATCGTACACCCTGAGATGAAGTGGTTAGTATGTGCGGGCTTTTGGGGCGCTTGTACTCATGAATTCGTTTTTATCCACCCCTAAACTGTATATAGTGCAACAATTTTTCCAGCTCGCGGTGTAAGACATCTTGTTTAGTCCATCCTCATTTGTCGCCTGAAAATATTTCCTCGTTTTCTGCAGAAAGTTTTACGTTTTGTTCAAAAGTGTATTTTTTATTGCATTTACTTTTCAGCAATTGAACACGTCAATTACCCCAATGCTTACCGCCAACAGCCCGTGAATTATCCGCTATTTCCTCAGTCCAAAAACGCGTTTCTTTGCGCGCTCAAATAAACGTCGAGTAGTCTCACGGCATCAAGTCATTGTGTGATTTTTATGGTTCGAAGATAGAGCGAAATTGGTATATTTCCAGCAGCCCACTAAGATATAACATTTTGCCCCTTTACAGAGCCTGCACTATTTCACTTCACAATGACCATACCTATGAGTTACATTTCGCCAATGTGAAACGTGTATTCTGATCAATGAACGTTAATTGATGCCCCGTAGTTAATTTCGAACACGCAATTCTAGTCATATTTTGCTAGCAAACGTTTGCAAGAACCCTTACAAAGAAAACAAAACAAAACGGCTACATTGGACAGCTGGGAACTGGACAGCGAATTCGCAAGATCGCCCCATGGAGAAATGGGAAATCATGTGCCCATAAAAGGGAGTTTTAGGACGTGAAACATCACTGCGCGCACGTTGGAATGTATGCCCGCAAGGTCAAAGCCTGCCCAACTACGTCACCTCCTAAAGTTTCATGCGAGCATGTTCGCTTCTATCTTCTTCCCGGTTCTCTGCATACGTTTAACAACGTCGCCACTCACTCTGAGCCTTCTGACTTCACATTATTATTGGCAAAATTTCTGTTACTAACATTCTCCGTATCGAAGGCCACACTTTACAGACGCGGGCGGTGAACAGGCTCGCAGTTTTTCTTTTTCCGGTGTCTGCAACACCGGATTTCACGAAGAGGCTTGCCACCGCTGTAAGCACAGGCGCGCGAGTACAAAGGAGCCGGGTAATGCGCCGGGTAATAAAGGACACCCGCTCCTACGCGTTGCGCAACAGATCTTGCACGCACTCTCCGCTTAACCTCGCTGTGCGGAGGATGCGTCTTACGGCCCCGCAGGGACAAGAACACACACTCGGCATCGTCCCGTCTCGATTAAGTGCATCCGTTCGGCTAACGACGGACCCCAACCTGTATTCTCCTCTGCTGCGGTGTGATCAATTATTTGACGGGCACGCGTTTGGCTGGCATCCCTGCCACATTACATCAGCTGTTGAAATACCCGTACTGCAGGCAGCACGACGCCCACGCACGCGGTGTTTCGGATGCGGTTCCTGGGCAAAGCAATTCTGACAACGAGTACCGGAGCCCGGAAGCGCTGGGGACAAACGCCCGCGCAACTCTGCCCGAAGCGCTCCCCTTCTTCCCTCAGTCTGGTAGGAGCAGTTTCAAAGAAAAGGTTATCACAGACTTCGGCAAAATGCTTGCCAACATGTAGCAGCCGCCAGAACCGCCACAGTATTACTCCGGTCCGTGCGATATACGATGAACGGCGCCAAGTACGGTAACCAGAAATCTGCCGAGAGAAATGCGCCGCCAATACGTTATTCGAGAAAATCAATTTCCGGGAAACTGATCCGCGAAAGAATTCCTTTAGAGCAAATAATTGGAACGCGGTGTAGAGTGCTTTATTTGGTTGTTTGCAAGAAAGTTCGCGCTGCAGCAGCAGGCTCTACCGCGTTATTCTGTCCACATATGTAAGAATTGTAGCCCCCTCTATAGCATACCAGTATTCCAAGTCATTCTCCTAGTAATTCACTTCACCACCTCACCAGTGGGCGAAAAATATCACGAAGAAATGAGCTCATGCACAGTCAGCCCCTACACAACCATTTCTCCGTCTTCCAACAAAAGAAGTATTGAAGATAAAACAGTACCATAAAAAGCACAGGCGTTGTGTTTGCAGTCAGGTGGGTGTTACTATTTCCATTTACCCAAATCTATCGCTATATTTTGCGGATTTGCCCTAGACAAGTCGGTTTTTAAACACTTAATCTTTCGGTTTTAGAGAGAGAGAGAGAGAGAGAGAGAGAGAGAGAGAGAGAGAGAGAGAGAGAGAGAGAGAGAGAGAGAGAGAGAGAGAGAGAGAGAGAGAGAGAGAGAGAGAGAGAGAGAGAGAGAGAGAGAGAGAGAGAGAGAGAGAGAGAGAGGACATCTCAATGATAGAATGTCTTATGTCTTTTCCTAATAACAGCTACCCCAGAAAGAGAAAACAAGAAAAATGGACAGTTGAATTAAGGGAGTGACTGCATCTCTTGATAAGGGTAAGCATCGAGCCCCCTACACCAACAAATTTCGCTATGGTGCACATTTCTTTTCACTCACCACACCACCTTTCCCTGCTCTTCAAGCTGTTTTTCTTTACACAAGTAACAAGTACATCCTAGGCAACCAGTGCGCGACCCTCTCGACTCACGAACCAGCCCGCGTGAAAGTACCGCGCCGAAACTAGGTGTTTACTAGTTCAGGGTGAGGGTGAGTGGCCTTATGTAATACAACTGCGTTTGGACAAAAATATGTTCTGAAGCAGGCGCGCTGCCATAAGCCCGAACCGGGTGGATGCGATCATCCCGCGGACACGCGCACCGGAGCGAGCAGCCAGGTGAAGCGACCACGCCAAGGCGACGTAACGTGACTCACACGTGCCGTAGTAGGCTCCGTGGCCTTGGCAACGGCGTGAACCTGGGCGCACCTTTGGGCGCGGCCTGAGGGAAAGGCGCGCACACACACACACCGAGGGTGACGCACTGGGCCTTCTCACGCCCAGCGAAGCAGGTCATCGCAGGCGGCCCACGCAGAAGCCTCCCGCGGCCCATTTGGCTTCGCGCGAGCACGTCCAGGCGGGATCGCCCGCCAGATGCGGAGCGACAAGCGATTGTGGTAGCGCGAACACCGCTCCGCCAGTGTCCCACATCCGAGCCCCTTGGAAGCCTGTCAGACGCTTCCTCGACACCAAGAGGCCTAAGCGGTGCACTTTGGGAGCGGCGCTTGCGCCTGCCGAGGGGTCGGTGCGCAACGACTCCGCAGGACAGCTGCGAAGTACTTGCGCCTTTCACCGCGGGCTTTTCCCCCTCAACGAAGACACGCGGCACTTTGGGGAAAGTTGCCCGCTTCGCCTTCAGCGCGTGATAAAAAAAATCGGCTACCAACGCGCGCGGGCGAGTTGCCCGAAGCGGGATGAAGGGAGTACTCACCACGACCATCTCGGAGGGCTCCAGGATGAGGCATTCGTTCATTCGGCGGCCCGTGCCTCCGGACCGCTTGCCGAAGCTGCGAAAGAGTGAAGAGGAAGGCGTCAGTACACTTCTGCCACACACCGGTCCACGCAACAGGCGGCGCCAACAACAACACAGCTCTCACACGCAACGCGCCCTCGAGAGCTCGATCAGATGTGTTCTTAGACGAACGGGCTACGCATATACTTGCAACGTCATGCATGTCATTTTTTTAACGCAAATGCGCTAGTTCTGTCTTGTTTTCGTGACAATAAATACGATGTGTATCTTTGCATAAAAGAGCATTACTACCCCTGGTTATGTAGTTTCATTTTGCTTCAGATGTGTCCAAGGTTCCCGTCGTGCTCAATAATGTTAACATACATGAACTGTGCACCAGTGTAGTTGAGGAAGCTTTTTTCCTACATACATTTTGTGCACTCTCTTGCGGAAGGCGGGTTTTTTTCTTAATCGTACGGTCACCATAAGCAGAAATCGGTTTTCACGAAAGCGACACCAAATATGATGTCGGGGTTCGTCGGTGTCCACACACTGTAGAATCGACTTTCGCCTCGAAATCGTAAGAGCGGGTGTCGCTTCAACGTCTTAAACCCTAAATTCATTAGCTGCAATGCGGCCACGAATGTCCAAAATCGTATGCCCCACTGCGTGCTCCGCAGCATGTGCCTTCCCGGCAGCGCTTTTGAATACGATAAATTCGGATCCTGCGAGCGAGAATGGTCATACACAGTGTACAGCATCCATACAGTGGTGTGACTGGATGCTGCTAGGGAGGGCAGTCGGGGCAGGAAGACAAGGCGCACTGTTCTTGATTAAATTTTCTACGCACAGTAACGGTGAATAGAAGGTTTACATCCAAAAATATTACTACCGTCAAGGAAGCAGCTACAAATGATATCTCGAGCCGATTGATTTCCGCTCAGAAAAAAAATGCTAGAGGCGTCAGAAACGGGCACGAAGGCTTTTACACGTCCAGTGGTGTGCGAAGCCACGATATCCCCGCGGAACAGCCGCATTCTCCATCCGAAACCAGGAGGCGGCCACAATCACAGGCACGTCATGCGGGAGGGGGCGTTATCGGCGTCCGTGAGCGACGTACGAGCCCATCTACGAGGCCACGCGTATAAAGCCCGCACGCTAATCCCCAGTCGCGCTCATCTCCAGCCAACAGTTCGGGCCCACGGGCTTCGGCGCCGCTAAGACGCCTCGCCGTTCCAGGGCCATTTTGTTAATGGGGAAAGGCGCCCACGCGCTCGGCCGCAGCAGCAGCTGTAGTATTACACGTACGCACGAGCGGCGGCAAGAGCGAGGATATACGGGCGCCGCACACAAGAGGCGTCGTCATGCACGCGACCAGATGGGCATTATATCCGGCGGGAGAGAAGACGACCGCAATGGATGCGGCTTCATCTCAGCGCTGTAAGGGCTCGTACTGAGTCCCATGACTGCCGCCGAGGGGGGAGACCTTGGCGCAGCGCTAGCGCGACGACAACGGCGGGACGGCAGCGAGCGAGAAAAAAGCAGCGCTGACGCGTCAAGACGAACGGCGTTGGCGGCGTCACCGGCTGGTGCGAGCCAGAGGCTGCCGACGGTCGCTGAAAAAGTTGAGCAACAGACGAAGAGGAAACGAAGACGCCGATTTAACTGAGCGAAAACAGGGTTACAGACGCAAAAGGCGATCTCGACCAACCCGCAAGTCTCGCGCGGTGCTACTGCCCAGTACACACGAAGTGACTTCTATATATAAAAAGCCGGAGCGTTCCCGGCTTGTGCTAAGCCCCGATCTAACCAACCT
This sequence comes from Haemaphysalis longicornis, assembly GCF_048455015.1. Lineage (NCBI taxonomy): Eukaryota > Metazoa > Arthropoda > Arachnida > Ixodida > Ixodidae > Haemaphysalis > Haemaphysalis longicornis. Next base: position 183,598,158 of record NW_027526203.1, read on the forward strand.
GCTACCACTACGTTGGCGAATACTGGAACACGCATGCTGTCGTCTCCTCTGCCGCCCCCCACCCCTACCCTCCAACCACCATTCGTTTTCGTTTACGCACTTTCCAAGCAATGAGTGTCGCACTTCGCAAGCGACACGCAGAGATGTGGGTTACCATACCCCGGGGTGTCGGACAAAGCCCGCTTTGTTTAATAAATAGGCCGTTAACGTGAAGCGCCTAGGTCAACTGTAGCTCGGCGCAAAGGCTTCAGTAGTTACAGGAAGTTAAGTCACTCATACCGCGAACGGGTTCGCATAGTGTAAAAGGGCGACTCAAGCGCTCTCGACCGCAGCAATATATCACAGAACTGAGCATGGCTCCGGCGCACACCACTTCCGTATTCCAACTATAGCTCAGATTGTAGGCCGGACGCGAATCCACGCGTAGAGGAGAGAGAGAGAGAGAGTGAGCCCTGTTTCACGGCCGGTAACGTCGATGCGCTATCCATCATGAGCGGGAGCAAAGGTGAGTTCGCTCCGGATGTGGGCATGACGCTGTTTCACCCGCGAGATGGAAGGACGAAAAAAAATCAGCTACCCGACTAAAGAGGCACTGAATGAGTGTGTGCGCACTGTAAGCGATACCGGCTTGGCATCAGTAAAGAGCTTTGAGGCCCATCCCGCAAAATTTTCAGCATTCTCCGATGCAGCCTGTTCGTAATCACAAGCCCTGAATCATCATCCTCTGGAAATGTGAGATTCCCCTGGTAGTGCTTACAGGAAATCACAGGCTGAAGCAGGAATCTTAACAAAAAAAGCACGCACGTGTAGTCGGACTTTCGTCGGCGTAAGCTGCCTCCGAAATTGCGACAGTAGTCGTTCTTCCCACATTTCCCTTCTTTCCACTTCCCTGTTATTCGCAATTATATCAAGGGACACCGACCAACCACTTCGCGTTAGTATGCGCTGAAAAGCCAGCCTAGAGCTCCAAGTTCACAGCGGCGGCCGCCTGCGGTCATGAAACCGAAGCAAAGACGTCTCGTGCGAGCACTGTCGCGGTCCTCAACGGTAAGCACACAACAAATCCATTCCAGCAAGGATGACGAGTCTGACGCCAAGCGACGAGAAGTTCGAACGATCACAAAATAGCGTCAAATAACTACGGTTGTGTGGGAGTATCCGGCTATCGACTGAACATCAGGTTCATGCACTATCCATGGATTTCCGGCAGTCCTCGACTCGCTAGTCCTCACCAGTCGATTTGCTATAGTCCTCGACTCGCCTTCCTGGAATTAACGACTTCGCTCAGTGCATTTCATCAAGTTTCAAGGGGCGAGGGTCACAGTAAGCGCCAGTGTGAAAGCATGCAGGACACAGACGGGAGGAACAGTCACTACGCTATCACGAACGATGCAATTCTATATACAGGGAGGGATAAAGAGAAAATACGCGAACTAAATAGCGTGCATGATAGCAATAACATTTCACGCTGAACCCCCAAAATAAGCAAGAAGTACCGTAAGCCATTAATATTGACCTTTTCCGCGTGCCCTGCCATGGCGACATAGTCCCCATTCGGGAAGCGTAATTGATGTCGGCATTTTCGCTGCTCAAGGCCGTCACGACTGCAAGTATACAGCGCAAGGAACACAGTATATTTGGGAGAAGCCGCGCCAAGCTGGCAGATTTTTTCCCTTTAATCTTGAACTGAAATACGCATAGATAAGTTACTGCTTTCACGTGCCCCTAACATCGTGATTACAGACAAAGCTTTTCGTTTCGATACACGCGTGATATGACAAGGTGCACAGACTCGACATAGCGAAACGAATTGAGGGAAAGTTCGACATGCGCATGGACGTTGCGCCCCTGAATACTTCCTGGATGCACCGGCGGAAAGTACAACAGCAGCAGCGCTGTTCACGCCGTCGTACGAAGCCTCTATCCTCATTGCGCTCCGGCTGCATGCGCTGGCCGTTGTAGCGCGGCGGGAGGGGAAGCTTTTTGCCGTCTTTGCTTTTGCCCTTGTATTTTTCTTTCTTCCCCTTTTTTTCGATATCGACCGCCAAGGGGAGGACATGTTGGGGGGCCGCCGCGTTGATGACGACGTGCCATGGCCAGCGCCCATGCATTGGTACGCGGCACTGTCCAGCCCCATCAGTCTTGCACTGTCCTCTCCATTCGAAACCCCCGCCGCCACCGCCGCAGCAGCAGCAGCAGCAGCAGCAGCCGAATCCGGCGCGCCAGCTCGGAATTAGCGGCGCAACCTTCGGGTATTGCGTCATGGAAGAAAGCCGGCAGACTGCACGGCGGAACCGTGTGATGTTCGTTTGTTGGGCGGTGATTACCGCCGATTCACCCCACGGACCCCTGTCGTTGCTGCGTAATTTCGTACGCTTGTCTCTTGTAGCAAAAAAAGAAGTTAACTGGGCTGACAAGGCGGGAATCACTGAACGCAATTATACTGGCGGCGGTGCCGTGGGCCACGGGTCCGGGTCAGCGGCGGCGCACGCGTGCGTATATAGCTATGTACGCGCGCGCACACGCACGCACACACACGCACGCGTACACTACGTATACGTAGTGTACGCGTGCGTGTGTGTGCGTGCGCCGTGCGCGCGCGTACATAGCTATCGCTCTTTTTACTGCGAAGCAGTATATATGTCTAACCCCCCCCCCCCCCCCCCCCCCCCCCCAGTTTTCATTCCGGTGAACCAGATTTACTCGGCGCCGCTGCGGCGCTCCTCCTTGCCACCGCTGACGCCGCTTTCGCAACTCTTATTTCGCTCGCCCCCACCGTTGCCTCTTTAACATACTGCGCAATCGGCTGATAACAGCGGTAGCGCCCTTATCAGGCGTCCCCAGGGGCGGTATTCTCGTAACTGTCCCTTTTGAAAACGCCCCTTCTGAGTCCCTTTCATCGTGACGTACTTCCGGTTAAGCAGTAAGCGTTGGCAGTAGGTTTGTTGCGCTTGAGTTACGTCAATTCCGGTTGTTTGCTTTTAGCCAATCAGGGCTCGCCAAAAGGGATACTTTTGAAAGGGACGCAAAAGGGACAAAACTCGAGAATACCGCCCCAGAACAACTTGCCCGCTTGAACGCCGACGTGAGCGAATAATTCTTTTTCAGCATGAAAGGCTTTCAGCACGACATTTTCGCTCGTGTATTTCACGACTAAGCGCCCATCCCCGGTTGCCGGCTTATGCGTGCTGTGATTGGGGGTGGAAGCAGGGGGGTGTGCATGCACAGCTAGGCTTCATGCCGCTACCAATGACATGCGCGTTGTGCTGGCGGGAAATTTAAACATGGAAGTCTCGCGGCTCAATGCGACCTGTCAGCGGTCCAGTGGGTATACGGTTTGGGTTTGTGTGGTACATAGACAATGAGATGCCTACGACGCGGGACGGAAAACAGACAGCCCCATGTTTGTCCACTAGAATAAAGCTCGAATCCTTCCAGGTTTTAACTCTCTACGGGACAGACGCGTGTCGCTCGCTTGGAGGAAGAACAGCGGAAACCGAAGGGGCGTCTGCCGGAACAGAAGCGCGAATGAGTGCGAAAACAACAAAAAGCCGCTGCCGCCGCCGTTTCCACCGCAAGTTCCAGCTCGTCGAGCAGCTGGAAATCTCTCCCGCATTAATTAACAGCAACGTCGACGTGAGGCCATATTTCTTGTTCAGATATAAGGGCTTCCAAGCGACAATTTTGGCGATGCCTTCCACTTCTAAGCACGCGCACATAACTGGTTGCCAGTTTATGAGGCACGAGTTGGGATTGGAGGGAAGGAGGGGTGGGGCGTGCACGCACAGATATAGGTTTCATTCCCTCACTGATGACATATCCGTTGTGCTGGCGGGAAGTTTCAACGTTCACGTCCAACGCCCCAAAGCGAACTTTCGGATGTCCCCAGTGGTGCAGCGCATTGGGTTGGTGTGTTATGTAGACAGTAGCATGCCTACGATGCGACAGGGAAAGAGACAGCTCCATGTTTGTCCTCTAGAATAAATCTATAGAGTCCTTCAAAGATTCATTGGGCGAAGTGCAAATTGCTCGATCGCAAATTACAAACAAACGTGTTTTGTTTCGTGCATTTCGTGTACTGCGTTCAGCTTCGCAGGTCATCCTTATTCACAGAGTGAAAGGGCACTAATTTCTTTCGTTTACCCCAGGAAAAGAAGAACAAGAAGAAGACGTAGGCCACAAAGAATTCTGCGCAGATTTCTTAGTGCGGAACATCTATCGCCCAAGTATGGTGCCACCTATATACAGAACTACATTGGCGAAACGAGCTTTTCCTAGGCGCAAGGGTCCCGATAAACTAATTTAGCAGACTCCGTTCCTCGCTCCCTCTTCATACAAAGCTTATGTAACAAAAACCGTAACTACAAAATTCCTTCGCTGATACCGGAAACTGCCCTTGATTCGACAGTACACAGAAAAGTGATGGACCCAACCCGCTATGCAGAATACAACGATATAGCCGAGCTACGGCCAAAGAATGACACCTCTCGTTCGCGACTTAGTAGGAGGAGGAAAGCTAAATTGTAAGGAAGAAATAAAAAGCGCGAGAAACAACGAATCCGGACAACGGGCGACGACTTTACGCCACCCCTGGCGGTGCGACCCAATTTACAGCGCTGCGTATACGGGAAGGGGGCGAAATAACTTTCCGACGATAAGTAAGGCGTAAATGAGGGGACACAGTATGCACTCACCAAAAGAAGAGGGAATCTGGAGGCGAAAATGAAGACACAAGCAAACGTGCGGACCGTGCGCGCGTAATTTTACGAGCGACGTTAATTGCCGCCGCATCGTTCGCTCGCGAGTCGTCGGCCAGGCTGCTGCTTTTCAAAGCAGCCCACCGGAAAACCAAGCGACGGGGTAAGGAACGAGTGCGAACGACTGAACTGTTCTTGTGGTAAACGAACTTCTTTTTCCAGTCCAACCCCCGGAAAATCGCCGAGCGATGCGCATTCTGCTCGGCCGATTTTCGTGCTCACGTGTATGCTCAGTGAATGAGCTCGAAAAGATACGCAGGTCCACTTTTTTTACTTTTTAGGAAAAACGTTCCGGTTGTTTTCTTCAGCTAACAAGCCGGGCTGGTGGTCGATCAGCGCAGCTTGATTCATTAAATGAGGCCTCAGGTGCATGTTTGTTCCTCTTCGCTACGGCACCATCTTCGCCGATAACGCGGTGCCCGGCTGAATGCTAATGTTATTACCGGATGAGAACGAGCGAGCGGTTTATTCGGGAAATATGTTCGTCCAGATTGCATTTCCTCTCGCGCAAGGAGAACGGGCAACGCAGGTCGAACGAAATGCAAGGGGCGAACAAATTCTTCGGTGAGGATCGGTGGATACAAACCGGGGGAGCTTAAAAGGACGATGAAGAGATTGCCACGACGGAGGAGAAAAGCGAACGGCATGGCCGAAAGGAAAGCCTGGTTTGCCGAAGCAGGCGTGTTCCAAGGAAGAAAAGAGGCAATAACAACAGTGCCCATTTCAACACAAACTGCAGGCAATGAGATAGACAATGATAAAAAGAAGAGCTGACTGCCCAGGCTTCCGCGCTTTCACAGCGATGCCACGAGGCCCAATCATAACGGTGCGAACTCAAAGAGGGAAAGCTACGTCTATCGAGTGGAGCTGGAAACGTTACACGGGCTTTGGTTCGAGAGAGACAGTGGCTTTCGATGAACACGGTGAGCAGCTTAAGGCGCGAAATTATGATCGCTGCCTGTTTTGATAAGAAGCGGTTGCCCCTCATTAGCTCCTCATTTACATGAAGAACGCCACGCAGTGGCGCTCCTACCCCGACAGGGATATGTTGTGTTCAGTCTCAAGAGGAACAAAGACTGGAATCACGCTCGACGCCAACATGAGCAGCGCCCCTCGCGAGGGAGGGCGGCGTTTAATCTCGCTCCCAAACTTGCGAGCGCATTCGAAGTGAGGATCAGGATGCTCCTGTTTGCAGCGGCGTGAGATCTAGCCATCGGCGGGCGTACTCACTCTAGAGTGTACTCATTTGTACTCAAGCTCACGAGTGAGTGCGTTGATGCGTTAGTACAGACCCAGAGAAAAAAATGACTACGATGATGAGTGAGTACGGACCCATACAAAAAATATGAGTACAGTGACGAGTGAGTACAGATGTGAATACATGTACTCACGAGTACAGTACTCATGAGTACTGTACTCACGAGTGCATGCATTCACGAGTAGTACTCATGAGTACTGTACTCGCGAGTACATGTACTCACGAGCACATGCACTTGGGAGTAGTACTCATGAGTGCTGTACTCGCAAGTAAAACTTGTGAGTTTGATCATGCACTCGAGCCGCGACGTGCGTGAACCAGTCTCGCGCATTTCGCAGCGCCCCAGTACTAAAGGAAGGTAGAATTAGAATGAGGTGTTCAGGGGGAAAACTCATTTGAGTACACTCATTTGTACTCGAACTCTCGAGTGAGTAGACCAAGAAAAAAGTGAGTACGATGAGGAGTGAGTACAGATGTAAGCACATGTACTCGCGAGTACAGTGTTCATGAGTACTACTCGCGAGTACACGTACTTCGTGAGTACAGTACTCACGAGTACATGTACTCCAGAGTACATGCATTTGCGAGTAGTACTCATGAGAACTGTACTCGTGAGTACAAACTTGTGAGTTTGATTACGCACTCTAGTCCCGACGTGCGTGCACGAGTCCCATGCATTTTGTGCCGCCCGTTAAAGGAAGTGAAAATGAGGTGTTAGGGGGACAACTGCGGCTCGCTCCATTCCCTCTTCCGCGGTGTTGCCGCTCTCGGCAACCGCTTGCAACGGGGTTGCTATAGTGAAAGCCCGGGCAAGCATGCAAGCATGCCTCGCTGCATTTTCTTCGTTCAAATTGTTCGACGGGAGGGGTGCGGGAGGCTGCTTGCATGTACAGCGCACGTTGAGGTCACTCTTTCTCGGTCTTCAGAATTGGTAACTACAAAAGCTTTTGCCTGTTTCAGTTAGACAAAATGGTGAAAAGGGAACCAGGAGAACAAATTGCTATGGACTGGAAGCGTTCTCTAGCTCTTGCTTAGCTGAGTACATAGATCTAGAGCAGCGCGTGATGCACGTGGTTGATTGCAAGAACAAATTAACAGAACACTTTTGTATACGAGTAAATGTGAGTACAGATTGAGTACAAGTACGGATGAGTACTCGTGATTACAGTTGAGTACGAGTACAAGTGAGTACAGATGAGTTGAGTACTTGTGAGTACATATTGATTAGAAATACTCGTGAGTACAGATTGAGTACGAGTACTCGTGCGGACTGATGAGTTCGTGTACGAGAGTACGACTACAAATGAGTATGTGATGAGTGAACTACGAGTGTTTTTGAGTACAGACGAGCTTTTTAAGTCTGAGTTTGAGTACAGCGTGAAGGAATAAAATGTGATTGCGTTTGAGTGAGTTACTTCTGTTTTGCACACCTAGGATTGAGTACGGGGGCGAGTAAGTACAGATTGAGTATGAGTACAAGTGAGTACAGATGAGCTGAGTACTCGTGAGCACAGATTGAGTACGAGTAGTGAGTACAGATTGAGTACCAGCACTCGAGGGGACTAATGAGTTTGAGTACAAGTGAGTACGATTACACATGAGTATGTGATGAGTGAGTACAAGTAATTTGAGTTCAGATGAGCTTTTTTGATTTTGAGTGAGTACATCCTGAAGGAAAAAGATTGTGATTGAGTTTGAGAGAGTTCTTTCTGTTTTGCCGACCTATGGATCCAACTCGTGCATAAGAACGCGATCCTGACCTTGCATACTCTTCCGAAAAGTCAAATAATTGTACAAGTACGCCAACAGTAATACTGCTTCCAGTATTGGACAAACTGGGCCCAGGTTATCGAATTTACATACAAACGCAGCATTCCAAGTTTGTTTTCTGGAAAATCATCTTGCACACTCGGTGTTGCAAGGTTTTATTAACCTCGGTGTTGTGCACTTAGTGTTGCAAGTTTGAGTTCCAGCCGTGCCGGGCGTCGCTCAAAAATCGACGCAGCAAAGCGGAGATGAGGAAAATGCCAGGCCAAGAAGTGTGAGGGGAGGAGGCGAGGAGCCGACATGCAGGTGTAGGGAGTGCGCGTCGCAGCGAGCCGTGCCGGGCGTCGCACGAAACTAGGCGCAGAAAACTGGAGAGGAGTAAAATGCTAGACCAAGAAGGGTGCGGGGAAGCGGTGAGAAGGCAAGGAGCCGACGAGCAGATGTGGGGAGTGCGTGTCGCGGCGCAGGTGTTGGGGTGGGGAGGCGCGCGTCGGGGACTGGTTGCGCTTAGTGATGACTTGATGTATGACGTGCAGGCGTTCTCCTAGTTGAGAGGGACGACGAGCGCTCGGCGGCATCAGCTAGCTTTAACTCGGCCTTTCTATGGGATTTTAAATGGGCTTTCCAGTAGCTTCACCCACGCCCATCATAACTGAACACACAGCGCAAAATACGAGGACTAGGAGTGAAGGAACCAACGGGCTCCACTTCAGACGTTAACGCATCATAATTATATCATTTTCTTTTAGTAAGGCTGCTGCTATTGCTGGTAGTCAAGACCACCAGCTCCACTGTTTTTTTCAGTCTTCGCCTCTCAATTGCGAAGGTGGCCTAATTTTTTCATATTGTTTCACTGCGCAGTTCCAAAAACCCCCGTGTTTCATTCCCTTTTTCCTTTCTTAACTTTTTCCGCAACACGCGAGGAATTTCGCGGGATAAAGTTCCACGAGGTAGAATACCGTTAAACGACATTCCGCCTCGCGCACTACGCGGGTTCCTTTCAAGAAGGATGCACACCTCACAAAAAAACCAACACAGCGTTTGTAAGCAAACTGGCGGCACAAGAAGCAGCCCGCGCACCATTTGACGGCCGGTATGCGCTTGGCGCTTTCGCCTGCAGCGGGACAGGTTTCAACATGATATAGGCGGCAGTAGACAGCAGCTCTCTTCTTCCCTCCACGATACACTTCTTTTGTGCACCCCTGCGGCTGCGAATGCACAGGCGTACGCCGTAAACAAAAGAGGGGCCAAACGAGCTCACTTATTAAGCAGCCGGTGCGTGCCCGTTCAACGGGTCCGTCCGGCCCGCCTGCAGGAAGGGGCGCTGCTACAGCTATGGGCAGCATGTACTACGGCGGCCGCACACGCCCCGAGCTCCCGTGCATCGAAGGGAGACCATTACCAGCGCGCCGCAGGGTGGCAAGCACCTCTTCCCACGGACGAGAAGGGTGCGAGCAGCCAGCTAAAGCGCGCGGAGCGTAATTACGTGCAGCGCATGCGCAAGTGGCGCTCTTATCCGGCGGCAGCGAGGCATCCGAACAGCACGTCACTTTAGATCCGTGCTGAAGTCGATCCGCCCGTCCCGAATCGACGCTGCGCACGTCGATCATGCAGACCAAAACCGCTTCTAGGGGGCGCGCTGCAGCTCGCACAGCGCGCGAAGACGAACGACGAGGTAATACAACCCCAGCGCTGCACTTCGCCCCCTGTGCCGTGCCTTCGAATAATGGTCCGATTTATTTCACACTTCGCTCATGGTTCATCACTCTCCCGCAAGTGAGGGCTGGGCCATGCCCTAGTTTGCGACGAGGAAGTCCGTATTATCCCGACGCGTAGATCGTATCCTCAGATGAAACCTCTCTTTTCAAGAACGCCTGTACCAGTAAGCGAGTCTCACAAGAAACTTGTGAGGCAGCATAACATCTATACAGTCTTAAGTGCTTCTTGGCCTCCGCAGCTAGGTTTACAGCTAGCGGAATAAAGAGGTAATGGAGCGATTTCATGCGCTACGGATGGCTGGACGGACTTTTTTTTTTCGCTGTAACCAAGCTGCACCCCATTCTGTAATAAAAAAAAATAGATGCACGGATCTCAAGTTGGCCTCCAATAAGTTGGCCTCTGTCATATATTCAAATCATCCAGATCATTAATCTGCCAGGTAAACGAAGCTGCCGTTGTCTCTGCAAGAGGAACCTCTTTCAACATAAATTTGATACAGCTAAGATCACTGAGCTAAAGATCGAAAGATCGCCCCTTCCTACGAGGAGTGGATGGCATGCCTGGATAACGCGGACCTTGAGAACCAGCAAGATCTAGTCAAAAGGACCCGGACAGCCAGCTGCAGCTAGGCGGGTGCCTGAAAACCAGCACATTAAGCTGGACTACTAAATATTTATGAACCCATTAACAGGGGAACAGTGAACATTTGTCAGCCGGCCAAATTCGATTGAGCCTACCTTTTTCTAGCCATATGGGCGGCCAATTAGCCTAAGCATTACTTCCTGAAATTATGTTCCCCAGTGGAGCACGCTCACAAGATCGGGAGCGTAGTGTAGTTTCCTCAATCTGCGACAAATAATCTCGCGGTCAATTTCCCTCAAGACTATGGCTTCCGAGACAAAAAAAAAAAAAAAAAAAAAACAAGGAGCAGCATCTCGCCCATAAAGGACAAGCAGAGACGATTGCTTCAGCAGACGAAGCAAAGACAATGCAGCCGGCCAGAGAAAGCATTTTCTTCTGCGCTCCCAGTGAACTCGCAGGGCCAGCAAATGATGTATACACAAGACAAAAGGTGGAGGAGTCAAGCAACAGAATTGGAGTTTCGGGGCCCCGGGGGTCACAGGAAGATGGAATCCATCAGACGCGTCTCCAAACAGCGTTCCCCACATATTATGCTACCACGGAGCTCGTCGGCCGCGCGCCAAATCGTTCCGAGCACGAACTCGCGCGTCGTTCGCTCGGAACGTGCGCTATACATGAGAGGCTGCAGGCGGGATCCGTCAACCGGGCGGGATAATAGGCCTCAGCCAGGGCTGAGCTGCGGTATCTTGCTCTGTCGTGTTCCGCGTGTCCCTACGATCACATCTCCTCCCTTCGGATGTTTGTTATCATTCGGGGCCTTTATCTTGGCGACCCGTACCTCATCTCGGTGCAGATAATTCATCACAGGAAGCACATAGGTGGACGCGCGACCAGTGGAAAGAGGCCGGGGGTGATAAATAAATGGGCGCCTCATCCCGACAGGCGAGTCGCCAGGTTCGACCGACGTCGCCAGTCCATTCATCATGAAACGCTTCGAGCTCATTACACCCACACGCTGCCCGTCGTGTGACGAGACACGACGGCAGCGCACGCTTGCTGCTGCTTACTGCTCTCGCTGTTCCTCGCCCAGGTTACAAGGGTGCCTTTGGTGCCACCGGACAAAGAGTTCCGTTTACATTTGTTGGCGCTGCTGCAGAAAGACGTACTCACAGGGCACGCGCACAAAGAACAGGTCCCGCGGGGCGTGCCTCGGCGCAATCACGCCTTAGTGCTTGCTGCCAGGAGGAAAGACAAGAAGAGCGGAATAAGGGCAGCTGGGCGTCTGCAGTGCGCGACTGTGTAACAGCCTACATGCGCAGCCCTTCTCCACATTGCTACCAGCCGCGTTAATCAGACGGCAAGGGACGGGGAAGGCGACATTCGACGGGATCGTAAACGCGCGCCATCCTTGCGGCCACGAGGCGTGCGCAATACCGAACTCGGTCTCTGCAGGCGTGCCGCTACCATGACTGCCGGCCAGAATTTCATTCCTCTGGCGCGGCTCTACTCATCGGGGAGAAAATATTACGAGGTCAGCGAGAGTTCGGTTCGATTAACTCATCTACGCCGTCAGCATGCGAGAGCCGGCAGTAACAAAAAGACGCATTAAGGGAGGATGCAATGGGGCTCCGGTCGCTGCAACAGAAGCATCCCACGCTGCCGTCAATAGGCGCCCGTCGAGCACCGGGGATCGGCGCTGCCGGTTGCGTCAGGAGCCACCTAAAGGACTTTGCGAGGGCCCAGGCTGCGCAACGTGCACGTTGCAAAATCGCTCCCTTTTCTCAACGTTACCGCTGCGCTTAGAATTTGTTCGCCCTGCCAGGCTTTTGCTTTACGGTTCGAGTGGCGGCGACAAACGAAGCAAGGTTCTGGTCTGACCAGCAGCGTGGCGGCACCATTGCGCTCGCTGTTTCATAACCAATGGAACGAGTCTTTGGAGGCGAGATGGATAGCAACCAGGTCAGCCGTTTCCCTACCGCGGAGTTCTCTTAGCACCACATGCACACAATCTCAGTCTTGAAAAAGACCCGTTTCTTTTCTTTTTTTGCGCTTCAACGTCCTGAAATAAAAAGGCAGGGGGGGGGGGGGACATCGTGGAATACTAAAAAAAATTACAACTGCGCATTGTGAAACCATTTAAATCTATACTTGAGCTTATATATTTGTGTGTGTGTGCGCGCGCACGGCAGCCTAAGGCAGCCCGTCGATATATTACACAGCATTTGCCGGCAGCTAGGGATTGCGAGCGTTGCCTAAGGCCGTCTGAAAGGGCCTCGGGAGGGATCCCATCCACTTTTCAGGACATTAGGCGAGGAATTAAAGGACGCAGTCTAGCCGAGCGAAAGTCCAGTAGCACTGGCATGCAACGACGGCTGCTGCTTTATAAGCCCAGGCAGGTCTACTGGGTTTAGAAAGGCAGCACCTAACGTTGCTGTAAACGCGAAATCTCAATTAAATAGCATGTGCTATACCGTGCGTGGGCTTAGCTACAGGGGTGCACTCGTTTCTGTTGTGAATGGGAACAGAGGAAAAGATCCATAAAGGGCAACAAAGCCAATTATACAGGCGTGCGCATTCGTACCCAAACGGCAAAATAAATGAATTCGGCGCAGCGAGCGAATTAAACATGGTGAATGGAACTAATGCATGCAACGTCATCTGCATGGGGTTATGTTGAGTGTACCGAAGAGAAAACTCACACAGAGCGCGTAGAAATTTATCAGTAAATAGTCGGAGACACGGCAAGACAAGAACAATAACAAAGAATTTTACTTACGTATCGGCAAAGGCACTTGCCTCCATCAGAGTAAGGCAGTTATGTGATGTAAGCCTTACTCTGATGAAGGCAAGTCCCTTTGCTGATTCACAAGTAAACTTCTCTTACTGTTCTTGCCGTGTCTCCAACTATTTACTGTGCGTGCGTGCGCGTGCGTGCGTGCGTGCGTGCGTGCGTGTGTGTGTGTGTGTGTGTGTGTGTGTGTGTGTGTGTGTGTGTGTGTGTGCTTGCGCGCGCGCGCATGTGTGCATGTGTGTGAATTTAAACATAACCGCCGAAGAGGCAATCATTTGCGCCCTTTCGGGCCGTTGGGCTCCACAGTGCTGGAAGACTTTTCCCTGATTATCTTCAGCCACACCCCGCTGCGCGAATTCTCTTGCACACCCGCCGCGGTGGCTGAGTGGCTACGGCGTTGCGCTGCTGAAGCGGCGAGTACGCGGGTTCGATTCCCGGCCGCGGCGGCCGCTTTTCTGGAGGCGAAAAGCAAAAACTCCCGTGTCTACGAGATTTCGGCGCACGTAAAGATCCCCATGTGGTCAAAATTAATCTGGAGCCCTCCACTACGGTGCGCCACATCGCCTGCGTTGCGTCGGCGCGTTAAACCCTACAGTAAATCGAATTCTCTTGCACATGCAAGTATGCAGGCCATGAAAGTAAACGCGTCCTGTTTCGTATACGATCTGCTTCTTATTTCTGCGGGTTTAAAAAGAAACTGAGACAGAAGCCATCCATTAGCTACGCAAATTCGATTAGCCCTCTATTCGTGGTGGTGGCGCGTATGTAATTGTATGTATGTATGGTGGCGACTGCAATTGGTATATTTGTTGTGCAACGCTCCAACTGCGAAGCTCAGCAGGAGCAGCCGCGCCCGGTTCGCGACGTTTGCGCAGGCACCGGGCGCTCTTTCTTCTTCGCTGCTGTGTTCTCCCCCGTTCGGCGCTGAGCCACGCGCTTGAAAAGGTATATATTTAAAGCGAAGCTTTTATGGCTAGGGCTCCGGCCATTTTTCGTGTGCGCGAGCAAGAACGCTTTGCGGCGAGCCGACTTGATCGCGAATGCTCAGCAGAAAAACGGCTGTGACTTGTTTTATCGGAAATTTCCACTAAGATAATATACTATATGACAACTGGCCGCTGCGACGACTCCATCATGACGCCGAGCTTTGCTTAAATGTCATAATTAGTTCACAGCGACGTTATAACGTTATAGAAATCAAGGCTGCTGTCGTCTATGGGAGGAATATGGTTACAGCTAGAAAACGACTGTATCTCTTGTTTTATCGAAACCTTCCCAACGAAAATTACATGAGACTTTGCCTCTACGACGACGATATCATTACGCCAGGTTTCATTTGCTTGTCATAATTAGTTCAAAATAAATGATTTCGCACCTTTGTTGAAAATTCTCCGTCCCCTCAGTGCCGTGTGCCATACTGCTTCGCTGGTCATTCACCTTCGCGGAGTGGCATGTCTCACGAATTTCTGTATCACCACCTTTCAGGCACAATGCCGACTTTTCTCGCAATGGGACATCTGGTGCGCGCTCTTGCTGCTAACGAGGAGACCTCGCGTCGGGTGTTTCTGCAAGTTGTTGGTGGCAGGCAGCGCGAGCTATAGCGAGCGGCGCAGGCACCGCCTGGCTTCGCTGCATGGCAACGGTGAGCACGGTGATCTTGGGGCGATAATTTCGGTTGATGTAGTTAGGTCGGCGCATCGTGATTCCGATTGTGTGACAGATACCAACTGACCAAACGAATTCCCTTCACCCCTCCCTCCCCTCCCCTAGTGGCACTTACAACACCCCCTCTCCCGCTCTGCTTGCCCCCACCCTCCCACTGCCTCCCATCACCCATCTACCCCATTGCCCTTTCGCGATGTACCGATGACGGTAACAACACACACACACTTTGATGCTTCGAAACCTGCCGCTTTGCACTTGCTCCTTCACTCCCCCAATACCTCCAAACTCTTTTCCCCTCTCTCCACCCTCCTTACCGCTGTATGTCCTCCCCTCTGCTTCTCCCCTTCTCCCCACCGCCGTCGCCGCCCTGTCCCCTTCCGCCGAGGGTTCACACACTCGGCGTAGGAGGCGAGACAGGGGCAGGCATAAGTGGGTTCAGTAGGCCACGAATGATAATCGCATTAGAATGCGGACCAGGCTCCCGAGTTCCCGTCAACCAAGACACAGTGCTACGACGGAGAGGCCTTGGAGACGAAAAACGGCCGTGTGTGCGAGACTGTCTGACGCGTCGGGCACCCCCGCCAATTAATTCGCTGCCCTTCACTATCCTCACTGTCCAGCTGCCGAGCGTTTTGAGGCTCGCATGACCGTGAACAGAGTGAAGAACAAAGGCCGGTAAGGCGAGATCTACGGGAACTTCTCACGCTCAGCTAGGTGGGCTCCACGACAGAAGCATACAAAAACAAATATCGTTGACAACCAGTCAAGAAAATACCCGTGGAATAGAGAACGTCTTAGCACTGCCGCTGAGACTATACAAAAGATGGACTGAGGAGCGGCCAGCATAGGTGTTTATATCTCGTGTCGTGGTTGGAAAGCGCACCCACTAGCCTTCCATGAGCCCCGGCGCGAATAATTGCGCAGGGAGTTAAAAAAAGAAAATCCCCGGACGCTTGTCTTTTCCGGTGATGGTACTTCAGACCGACAGTCTTGGCTGCACCCCAGTTTCGCCGTCGTGTATACCGAACGAGGGGTTTCCCGACGATGTGCCGAGGCCGTTTGCTATGAGCAGAGGCGCGTCGTAGAGGATACGGATTAACATAGGGGGTTCTTTGGCGGGCGCCGAAATGTCGCGGACAGGGCCGCTTCTGCCTTGAACCTCAAACAGGAAGAAAAAAAATAATAAAAACGAACAGCGGTCATGGCGGGGACACGAACTTGCGGCGGCCTGCTGCTTCGCAGCAAAGCCTTAGCTATCAAGGAGTGCCTCCACGTTCTAGACGAAACAGTAGTAGAAATGGACTGTGATTCCACTTCAATGGACCACTCATAATAATAAAAGTAAGTTTTAAACCAACACTAATTTTCAGCGAATACACAAACGAAGTGCCACATTTCTTGATACACAACTCGAACAGTTCTCCCGACTTCACGGAGTATGAATTGGGGAAAGGGCGAAATACAGTTTAAGGCTGGATGGTCTTTA
The DNA here is from genome assembly GCF_048455015.1 of Haemaphysalis longicornis. NCBI lineage: Eukaryota > Metazoa > Arthropoda > Arachnida > Ixodida > Ixodidae > Haemaphysalis > Haemaphysalis longicornis. The sequence continues at coordinate 183,614,183 of NW_027526203.1, forward strand.
CGATTGTTTTTGATGTGCAATAAAACGCCCCCTCCCCAGGCTGGAAACGCACAGCCTTTGTTCAATTTTCTCGGTCCCACCGACTGCCGATCTTACTCAATGAATTCAACACAACGTAGGAATTTAACGCAGAATTCGATGCAGAACAAACCCTGAGTGCTAACAAAAATATTCTACGCCAGAAAGCTGGCGTAGCCATTTTTAACTTGCGATACACCGAACTAGATCACAAGAAGGGTCTGTTGGAATTTTATAGCCCAAGTAATGAGCTTTGCGGCCAAGAAACGTATGACAAAAAAAAAACTAAAACTACCCCGCAATTGATTGAACGTGCATAAAACGTGCTCGCGAGCTAGAGTCCAACTTCACACTAAAATGCCCTGCAGTCGTCCGCTCACTTTCGACACCTGCAGAACTCTGGTCGCCCCTATGCGCGCATAGTACGACATAAAACGAAGGGTCGACAACATTCGGGCGACTGGAATAGAGAAGCGGGTGAAGTTCGAAGTAGACGATGCCCGCCGCTCGGGCTTTACGGTCACGTGCTTTTTCCTGTTGCTCGCTGTCCTCTCTGCGCGAAACTTTTCGTCCGCCGACGAGGCTTGGCAGGTAGGTGAATGTCGAGGCCAAACAGTGTAGGAAAGGTGGAAGCTCTATTATACTGCACGGAATTGATTTTCCCATCTCCGCGCTCGACGTTCTCAACCTGTAAGCCGCGAACCACTCGAGTATAACCCCAAGAGCGAAGAAGGCGAACGCTTCGGACGCAGGAGCCAGATTTGTGTCGACTCGGCAGAATGACAAACACGCAAGCGGGAGGCGCCGCTGAATCGGGTCCAGGGCGCGGAAAGGAGGATGTACGATCGCCTAAACCTAACGGCAAAAAGAAAAGCGCCGCGAACGGGTACGAGGCACAATAGCCGGACGAGCCGCCAAGGACGCCAAAAGAGCTCAAGTACCTTTCTTCTTTTTTTAAAACGACCGTCGTGTTGGTACACAATCGGCAATTTTGTTCCTCTTTTCAGTGTACACTTCCTCTGCCCGTGGGCTGACGAGAGAGACCTTGGTGTCAAGCCAAGCCTCCCTGGGAGTCTTGCGTCACTAACATTCAGTTTTATAACGCTTCACTTTGCCTGCAGCAAGCTGACATGTTTTCAAAATTTTAACCCCGTATTAGCAGCGTGGACATCAGCAAAAACGAAACAACAAACAACAGGGGGGAGGTAGAGTTAATACAGTTGACGACCGGTCTTTCGGACGCCTAATTTTTCGGACGTGCTTGATTTTTCGGACATTTTCTCGGCCCCAGATCCGCGAAAATGTCCGAAGGGTCCGAATAATCGGTCGTCGGCTGTATAGTGTACGGTTGGGATACAAAGGCCGCGTGATCTACTTCTCGCAGCAGAAATACAAGGAAGAAATATCAGAGTCGACGAAAAGTGAAGCTGCTACAAAATGTACCAGATTCGAGCGCGCGAGGACTGGGCCTTTCGCTGAACTAAAACATAAGTGGATTACGCGCTGCTGTACAGCGAAACAAAACCGTACGTCCGCGGTTGTGCGTCTCGAGAACAAGCATACGAGCAGCCTGTAATCGTAAATGCCGCGTACCAGCGTAAATACGGAGTTAGCAACAACGCCCGCGTGAGAAAACTTTCTGGACCACCGGCGAAGCTTCCCATATAGTACGCTGTTTTTAAGCCAGCTCCGTAATGCAGAAAACATATTTTTTTTCGCAATTTTCGCGCCCATTGTTGGTTGCGTAACAGTGAAAATTGCGCTATAGCCTCAGAAAAGTTTCCATGTATAAAGTAAGTGATCAATCATAACTGCTTAATTAAGCACAAATAGACTTTAAAATGCCGGAAACGAGGTGGCAGCGACAGCATATATAGACAGTTCTGAAATTGGGGCATCACACACAAGATAATTTTGTTGGTCATTAAGGGTAACAGAGAAGGCAAGCGTTGCAGGGGGCGGCAGAAAGTTAGGCAGAGGAGATCAAGAAGTTTGCGGGGATAAATTGGTCGCAGTTAGCACAGGAGCAGGATAATTGGAGATTAATGGGAGATGCCTTTGCCCTGCAGTGGGCGTAGATAGGCTGGTGATGGTGATGATGATGATGATGACACCGAAGCAACATGTGGTCTCCGCCGTAGTAGGTTATTTTACAAGACAACCGGGGATTTTTAACGTGCGCCGAAATCTCGACGCACGGGCGTTCTTGCTTTTCGCGTCCGCGAGAAAAACAGCCGCCTGGAATCGAATCTGCGACCTCGCGCTTATGGCGTGTCACCTCAGCCACTGAGGCACCGCGGCAAGTGCAGTGTTTCATTCAGTGGATATCCCAACATTTACACCGCTCAGAGCTCGAATTCAGCCTACTGGGAACACGTGAACTCTCAAAATGAGCTCGTTCATCCAAAAGAAAAAAAAAATGCTTGGCCTTTCATCCAGAATTCTGCTTACAGAATACAAAACCAGCACTATTTGGCGTCAACATTAATATCGCACCAAGGAACCGGACCCGGTATCGACCTGCACTACACTCGGTGCAGTCATTCGAATTCCCATGGCAGCTGGCTTTCACGTACACGTGCCGCGCCATACACTCATCAGAAATATCGGGTACGACAACATGGAAACATGTTTTCCGCGTTCATTGCTCCATACGCGAGAGGATGACACCGCCATGGACGCTGCTGCCCTACCATTACCATGAGTATCCGGGTGCGTGAAGGTTTAGGCTTAGGCGAGGAAGATTTAGATCGTAGACTTGACGGCTCGTTTCGTTGTACCATCTCCCCTTTTTTTGTACACACACCCTACTTGGCGGATTCATAGGGTATAAACGTCAGGAGAAGTGATTGCTAATTCCCTAGATGTGATACGGCAGGCAAACTCGCAGCTGTTAAGCGCGAAGATGAGGTCGAAGTCCATGCCCGAGCCATCACAAGGCCAGCGGACTTTGTGGCAAGGCAGCAAGTTCGAGGCCTGTGAACAATGGCCTCTATTTCTTTTAAATTGCTCCCCACACGAGCACAGGCAGGAGATGCAGTGCAATGCTAAACAAAAGAAAACGCAGGCTTGGGCTTTTTTTCTTCTTCCTGTGCTGTTCCCAGTGCAGAATTGGGCGAGTTGGTAATCCATGATCGACTACAGCGCGGCAAAAAAACAAGGACGAAGGTTCTTTACTTTCGTCTTTATTTTATGGCGCGCTGTAGTCAACTGCGCTGTTCAAATAATTATTGGTTTCACACAGCCATGTTTTTTTTTTTGCAGCTGTACATTGTTTCCTGTAATCCATTGTCGAGTTTAGAATGAACGTCACTAAAGGGGCAAGGATCGTATTCGTTGTGCAGTACGCGTGAGCAACGGCGCCGCAGCACCGCTAGCCTCCACTTTGCTGCGCGAATGATGGCGCCACGTGAAACAGCGCGTCAATGTAGCGTGCTCGCGCGCGCCATACCTGAGAAACATGGCGTTCCCCTGGAGCTCCGACAGTACATCGTCCATGCTTTTTTGCTTGGTCACTAGGGGTCTGCCAGACCCGCGGGCGAACCGTTCCGTCATCGTGGCCACTTGAAATATCCAACAGCGTTCACAACAAACAGGTAGTGTCCCACTTGAGGAAACTATGTCCTCCAAGACGTGCGCAAGGAGTTCCTCAGTGTCCTCACTTTAATTTTCGGACGCGAGTTCCAAGGAGCGTAGGGGCCCCCATGTGGCAAACCGAATAACGTGCGAGTAAGGAATCGGAGCGGTCCACAGAGTCCTTTCAGAGAACACACGAAGTGCCGTGAATTCAAGTGTTTGATCCGAGTTAGGAAACGACGGTGTAGAAAGCCATTGATGGCAGAGCAGGCGGATTATGAGGGCGATATTTCGTGCATCTACGGGCCGCCGAACTCGTTTCACTGGCCGATTTCGCTCTAAGCCGCTCCCAGACAGCGCGGAGTCATCCCGAAACGTCGGGCCGATCACCATCGGATTCCGGAACCACCGTGGCAGGAAGCCTCGCCCTCAGAGCCGCTCGCTTGTCGGAAGAGTCCGGCATTCCTCGCGTGGGGGTCAAGGGTCGAGTGCGAAAGACGAGCCCAGCGGTCAGCCTCCAGAGCATGCTCTTTCCCTTCGACAGCGCTGTTGTTTCAGGCTTCGATGGCCGTTGTTTACCGGTTCCGGATGCCCTCGCCCTTTGCAGCAGCGAGAGCGAGGTTGTGCAACCAAAGCCACTCGTGGTTGCCGCGCAGGACCGCCTCGCTGCTCTTGTTTCGGCTTCGCCGTGGTGAAAAGCCCGTTGGCTGGTCAATGGGCAGGGCCGAAATAGAAGCGGCAATCGACCGCCCTCTCCTCTCAACAGCAGCAACAGCAGGAGCGAAAAAGAACCACAAACTCCGGTGCGACTGAATCCGATTGAGCTGCAAGAAAGTAGTGTTGAAAATGAAAAGTTAACACAAATGCACCCAATCCCTATCTGAAACGAGAGCGGAATCCGGGGTGACGAGCAGTCAACGTTATTGGAACGGAATGCGGCGTGCCAGGGGTGGGAATAAAAACGGAGTGCAGCGTACCCAACGCGGCAACGGAAAGGCCACCTGATCAAATGTGGCTGGCAGTAATCAAGAGCCGCCTTTCGCTGCACAGGCCGTGAGTCATAACCCGGCCGTGCGCCGACGCGACACCACGGCTTTCGTCCATATCATACGCGACACAGCTGACAAACAGATGTGGCGGCCGGCCCGAGCGGGAATCAAAGTAATGGGAGACGAACGACGAAACGAGGTTAGGGCATCGTCCGGAGAGAATTTGCGCCCGACGGCGGTGTCATTTGTACGAAGGGCGACAATGCTAGATGCACAAACCGGATAACAACGGGCAACTGGAGAGAGGGCCCGCGATCGGCCGGCGAACTACGACGCCAGGGTGCGAACTAGGTTAGTCCGCACGAGTACAGCCGAAAACAGCGCTCCGCGCCAACAGATTCTCTCCTGGTGGTGGTGCGGTCTTGGTGCGAGGACGCGCGAAAGGCGGCCAGGCGCCGTGTCCGGAACGTCAGCTCTTTCGCTTTCGCTTCCCCTCGGCACAATAAAGGACGCAAAGGGCGAGCGAAGAGCCACAAAGAAAAAATGATCGGGAGAAAACGAACGCCAACAGCCCTCCAGGTATAATAACGGTACTCCCTGTACTTTCTTTTTCGGACAGCGCTGGCGTGAGAAGATAATGCGACCCGCTAGTAGGCAGCGCCTCGACTCTCAAGACATGGGGGGAAAGTTTCTTCCTCGAGCAGCTCTTGCTTGCGAGTCACGGGTTTATTCAGAAGAGGCACAGTACGAGGACGGTATACGCGCTGCGCGAAAAAGAGCCCGCACGTACCTCGTTTGCCCAGGCAGGAAGGAAGAATGGAAACGCGAGGTAGGCGCGCAACAAAGGACCTCTTTCTTTTCCGACGTGGTCTTTTGTTTCAGAAACAGCTCGCCCTGTGTCACTCAAGCAGATATACGAAGCGACTCGGACGGCAGGCACGCCGTGAAAAGTGCGCTAATTCGGAGAGCAATGCATGTTGAAATATCTAAATATGGCAACGACATCGCGAGCAGGCGGCTGGACGAAATTAGCTCTCCACAAGCATGCTAAGCACTGTTTTCAATCCTCCGTTTACTTTCGTTTCCGCCCGTCACGAAGAGAAACAGCCTTGGAGAGAAACAGCCGACCAAGAATTAAGCAATGAAGAAGTTCGAACTTTCCAAAACAACGCGAAAAAACTATGGGTAGGAATGCACCGTGTGTGGAAAGCCGCCAGCGTGAGAAGCCGCACAGTTCCCTAACAGGTACATCCGAAGCACCCTACGGCAGCAACGGTCGGACGGAGAAGGCACGGCAAAAGCCAGAACACGAGAAAAACAGGTGGGCCGTTAACAACACGCCGACTGTCGGAGCACGTTGCGCTCCTACTCTCGGAGAAAGCCGGTCAACACGAACACACACACTCGTACGAGCCACGCGGGCACTAACAAGCGCGCACGCACGTGTACAGACGCGCACAGGGGCAGTCGACGAGGGCACGTAGACTCCGTCTTGTTACCACTCAAACACAACGGTACCAGGCAGGAAAAAACGCCACATTGAGCCGCGCGGTGGAAGAACCACCGACGCCGCCACAACGAACCACTTCCACTTAGCGCAACCTCCGCAGGCGCCAGTGCGCGCGACTCCTCTCCTGGCGAAACCGAAAAACGTGCGGGCGCGGGCAAACCTCTGCACCTCTGCGCATGCGTCGCACGATTGACGACGCTACCGCCGACAGCGACGCCTCGCGCGCGCCCTGGGAAGCTCACCCGAGCGAAAAACATCCGAGCATACCGAGCAGGCGGCAAGTGCCGCGCGTCGCTCATCGGATTCTAGTTCGTCGCGCCCACCCTGCCCTCGCAGCTGGTGACTGTCGTTCGCGAGCGATAAAATGCGCAAGTAGAAGGAAAATACAGAAACATCCCGTGCAACCCGATCAATATTCGGCTCTCGAGGGGAGAAGGGCGTACGCGCACGGCACCCGGTTTTCATAGTTTTTTCCAAGAAGTTACGCGACTACAGTGTTGTTCAATTCCCTTTCTTCGAACAATCGATTGCTGGGCCAACTTAGCGGCGACTCTTGTGAGAAAACGTCTAAAATGCGTAGTTTTCTGATTACTTAATTGCCAATAAAAGCTCTGGAATTTTACCTGCCCCCCACGAGAGCAAAGTATAATATGTGGCGTGAGTAAAGTACCAAATTTGCAGCATATGACGGCCTCTATCTCCTTGAGTGCTGTGCTGGGTGTTGGTGATTTTTATACTACTTTACTCAGTAAGCACCCGTTGGCCATGGGCGAGACCAGGCAATCATGCTTAGTGCACACGACCGGTTATCCCTCTTCTCAGCGCGTGCAGTAGGACAGCCATCGTGCTGTAACGATCATGGAGTGAAAGAGAGTATGTTTCGCCTCACAAATTCACAGTAAATTTGGCCCAATGCTATTGGCAGAGACCAACTGTCTCACGCAAATGTCCGCACGGAAATCGCACGGCTTTAAGTGGACCGGTTCTGTGTAAGCATAAAACCTTTTGTTTTTCTCGTGTTATTTATATTAATTTGCAGTTCGAGCGTGATAGCTTCCTGTTAGATCCTTCAAAGTAGCTAATGCAATTTCTGCTCTATTATTTCTTTTTAGCTCGCTTGCTTGCCTGCTTCTATTTTTTTTTAAGTGCATGGGGGTTGATCTGACAATTAAGGCAACATTATTTCAATCGCTCTGCATCAGCCCCCGGCGGAAAAGCCGTAAACGCTCACTGGCCCGCTGAACGCACGAAAACGTAGTCCCCCGTACACGAGGGCCCAGCGAGGACCCTAACGTTACTCATGGATAGAAAACGCCTGCTCGTTAACCATTGCCCACCGTCGCTTTCCATGCAGCGAAGTCGGCTGAAACGGTCATCTAATCTGTGCGCCACTCGCTGGTTGAAGGAATCAGTTTTCTTAATGTACCGCACTGTGTGTACAAATGATGCGAACAATATCAAGGTTAACCACCCTTTTGAAAACACTGAAAAGGCATATAATGGGAACATGAATGATGGGATATGCATACCCATGTACCCAATTATCCCCATCGTGTACGTGCACGCTGATATTAATATTCTCTCACTCGTGTGTGTGTATATATATATATATATATATATATATATATATATATATATATATATATATATATATATATATATATATATATATATATACCGACCACCCGACCCGATCAGGCATAACGTCAAGAGCCGGTGGGTGCCTGGGTGTAACACAAATTATAGCCCGTGTAGAAACAGCCTCTGTTTGTGCTTGACGATGGCTGAAGCGGACAGGGAGCGTTCCACAAATCTTTAATTCATGTTAGTTTATTTGGTACCGGTTTTAAATAACGAAATTCAAAAGTAGGACAATGACCAGGCCCAGCATATGATTTAACTCTGAAAATGGGGTCTGCGATGCGACTTTACAAAATGCAGCCACGAAGCCTGATGCGTGATGTCACAGCACACGTTATAGTCGTTTAGTCCAACAGTGAATTTCGCATCATCGCCCGTCAGATTTGCTTCACCAGGCGCAGCTTATTGATTGAATATATCTTCAATAGGCGAGCCTCAGCTGTGGATTTTAGGGGTCCCGTCCAGTAGCGAGCATCCTAGCGTAGTCATCCCCGTGCATTGCTTGAAAGCAGATCCTCCGAAATTTTTGCAGCGCACGATTACAACAGTACTATTAAATATCGTTGGATAGCGACGTGAAAGCTGATGGCCGCGGAAAAACCGGACATCGATCGACGGGAATACCCTAAATAAACAAAGAAAACAAAATGAAAGCCCCATGTGGATGTTAGCATTGCACCATGCAGTGATCAACGATGGTAGGTTACGAAAACGAGCATCAATCCCGTTAAGTAGGATACAACATAAAAAGAAAAAAAAAACGGAACCAAGAATAAGGTTAGCCAACACATATATCAGCAAATTTGAGTATACTCATTGTCTTTAAGCAGCTTGGAGAGGACTGTGACCCAATATAATAGAAAGGCATCTGTGTTCAGCTAGACATAAGGGGCTCTGATACGCGGGAAAAAAAGTTGAAGCGGGATAGAGGCCGGCAAGGTGAATGACCCGTGCATGCATCCTTCTGGCACTCCCATAGCTGCTGCATACGGCGGCTTCTGTCTGCTGCTAGATTATATATGCGCGATGCACGCACATAGATAGCCGAACAGAGAAAACCAAAATCATGCACAGAGTTATCGATCAGACACGTAAAGTTATGGGAATGTAGTGTTTTGATAACGTTTTAACCTGGACAAAGAGAAACAAATGGAAGCGTCATCACAGCTGATCGCTGGGCGGGCTCATCAGCCCCGATGGAGATGGGCATACGTGGGATATATTAGGTGACCCGCGATCCCCTCAACGTCTAAGATTTGAGCTGAAAGGGTACGACCTTAGTGACACAAAACCATCAAAGACGATATAGTATGCATTCGGAGGAGAACCACTGGCGCTGCGTTTGTGAGTGTTTGCGCCTTCCTTTCTCGTTCTTGTTATTGTTGCAGAAAACAAAAATGTTTAGATTAAAGCACGCGAAAAACATTAGGCAGGCAAGAGCACCACTTCTTTACCACGGCTCGTGTAATTCAAATCGTCGGAGCAGATCTTGCAGGAACCGGCTCCACGAGGAATGGTGAATTTCATGTCCGACGGCGTGTTTGCATTTGTATAGGTGCATGCGGCCGTTCACGCAGCACGTATGCCACCCGCCGCGGTAGCTCAGTGGCTAAGGCGTTGTGCTGCTGAGCACGAGGACGCAGGTTCGATTCCCGGCCGCGGCGGCCGCTTTTCTGATGGAGGCGAAAAGCAAAAACGTCCGTGTGTACGAGATTTCGGCGCTCGTTAAAGATCCCCCCGTAGTCAAAATTAATCCGTAGCCCTCCAGTACGGCGCGTCTTATCGCCTGCGCTGCGTCTGAGCGTTAAACCCTGCAATCATAATCAGCACGTACGCTCTTAATCACGACGTCGTATAGCGAGGACATTCAACGGTTCTGCGCAGAACACTGCGCACTGGCTCGAAGCATGGTATTTTACGGTCCTGCGGACCGACCGGGATTTTTTTGTTTGTTTTGCTTTCGAAGGCACGCCTCCTGACGAGGGGACGATATATTGTGATATTCAGAGCTTACTGGAATTCCCCAACGAATTTACAATTCACTCTACTGTGAGCTCATTATTAATGAGAAATCCGTGGAAATCGACACAGTTATAAAGTCGCCCCAGTGGTCAAACTTGGGATAATTTACCCAAAAGTACGAGCACCATAGCGCCGATCACAACTGCTATCCGCGACCGCACTCCTGCCAGAGAAGGCCGTGTTGTATTCCAAATGAAGAGGGCATGATAACGTTACAGTTCGACTATGCATTAACTACCAATTATGTAACGACCCACGCTGACAACAGACAAAGCGGAATGCTCAGCAGTGGGAAGAAGAGAAACGAGAGGAGGGAATCACAATGAAGACCGTCACGACTAGGTTTGATTTTGTATATAAGAATAGGCGCGAAACGTAGCTTCGTGTAGAGTTACGTTAGGGTGCAACAACGTGGCATAACTTGGTATGAGATATGCGTATTGGTGTGCGAGTTACGGCCCTTTGACACCGTTGGAAATTCCAGGCGACAACTGACTGAGAATTGGCTGGGAGTGATAACAGTGGAAGCTGTAAAGCGATTTAATTTAATACCGCTTGATCGCAGGTGGCGCTGTGTCTATTTCTATCGAATTCGAAAAAAGCATTCGATCATGTCGGCCATAATCTCGCTATTCACGAAATGAAAAATATTAAAATAGAAAGCAATGTTATTAGGGTGGGTTATGGAATATCTCCGTAATAGACACCAGGCAGTTACTATAGATGATGTACAGTCATAGAAAAATGAAATACGAACACGAAAATATGTACCAGAACACGCAAAATTGTAAAATACTGTTTGTTTTATTTCAATAATGACGCGGTATTAGCATGCTTGGAAAGCCACATTTCCCAACTTTGTTATTGTAATTAAGCCACGCGTCAATTTAACATTCACTGAGTGAAATCGCGCTACTTGGGTTCTGGCTCATATTTTCGTGATCGGGTTTCATTTGTCCATGACTGTACAGTCTTCATTTCAGCTAGTAAAATCAGGGGTTCTTCAGGGGTCCGGGCTTGGTCCCACACTCTTCTTAATTTACATAAATGACATCTGTGTTGATAGTAATTCTTCTATTGGGTTATTCGCAGACTAGTGTGTAATTTATCGGCGTGTGTATAACAAGTCTAATTGTGCTGAACTTCAAACTGACTTGAGTAGATTGGAAAAGTGGTGTGCTTACTGGCAAATGAACATTAATGTAAAGGAAACTCAACTTATATAGGTTTCGCCACGCGCAAAGAAGTTGTTTTATTTGGTTATAACCCTGAATAGCGCGATTGTTGGACCTGTTAATTCGTTTAAATACTTAGGAGTCATTCTCACAAACAACCTCTCTTGGAAAGTGCATATTGAGTATATTTTAGGTGATACCTACAAAAAACTTGGTTTTACTCGCCGTTAGTTGCATCATGCGAACAACGATATCCAACTGCTTGCATTTACCCCCCTTATAAGACCACAAGTTGAATACGCTGAAATAATCTGGGATCGTTGTGAATCTACCTTGACCAAAACAATATAGAAGCGTTGCAAAACAAGAGTACCCGTTTCATATCAGGACAATACTCGCCGCATTCAAGCATTACATAGACAAAAAGAAATCACAGTCTTCAAACTCTAGGCACAAGACGCAAAATTTCCCGGATTATATTTTTTCATAAGTTTTACCATCACCCCAACAATTTCACTGCCTCAAGGACAAAACCAGCGAAGCATATTTCCGCACGTGTAGACCATCCAGACAAAGTGCAGTCTCAATTTTCGCGTACCAACCTGCACCGCCTTTCTTTCCTCCTCTTAGCCATTAGTGAATGGAATGCGCCCTCCCAAAACTAATTGCCATCATTTCTAACCATGAGAAATTTACCGAGGAAGTTGTTGAACTGTTCCAGTGTGTGCCATAAAAAATTATTACTTCCGTTTGTTGCCTAGGTCCCATTTTTGGTCGGACCTATCCCGTGTCTGTAGTTTGACATTCGTTCTGTTAATTAGAGTTGTAACATATCTTGTTTCTGTATTTCCACATGTTTTTGTATGCGTAGTTACCTGCTTACTGTGATTTTTAAGTGCTTTTTTGCCGTAACTTTAGTGAATGTACTTCTCTGGTGTTCAGAGTGCCTTGTGCAAATCTGACCCCCCCCCCCCCCCCTATGTAATATTCCTGGAAGGGCCTTTAGAGTAATAATAATAATAAAAAAAAAGTGGAAGGTGCGGTAATGTCTGCTTCCTTGAACACTTTTTTTTTTTTCAATCGCTGAGCCCAGGCCAAAGTAACCGTAGTGAAGCTGCGAACGAAAAATCGACTAGCCGCTGAGCGTCGTCGGCGGCAGAAGACAAAGTCGGACAGAAGAAGCTCGTAGGCTAATCGGACGCTGTGTCAAGGCCCGTCCGGGTATTATACAGCCACGGCCTCGCGTGCGACAGCGTCTTGGTCCATTTGGAAGTTTTAATTTGGCCAATCGTAGGTTGCGCACGACGAACGTCCGTGACCCAGCTTAAAGGCGCGCTTGAATTTCTTCCCTCCCGCAAGAGCGAAGGACGCGGCTGCGCTCGGAGGAATGTGTGCAACGTCGTCGCGGCACTTTCAACTGCGAAAGTGAGCGCCGCTGAGCGACATCGGAGGCGTCAGTTTGAAAGACGACATTCTTTCTTGGGCTATACCTAAACGCGATATGTTTTTGTCTGTCTGATTATCTGTCACTAACCGCCTGACCAAAATCAAAAAAAAGAAAAGAAAACAGGTTAACGAAAGCTCGAACTCAAAGTAAATATAGGCAAGAGCGTTACAAACTACTAAAAGTGTTAACATGACTCATACATGTCCACATTATTCAGCACAGAGAAATCTTCTGGCATGTTTGAGGCCAAGCGTACGTATATAACCGAGAGTACTAGCGTTCTTGTAATTACGAACACACGTTGGATTGCTGTGTACGATAGCAAATGAAAAACAAAAAAAAAGCGACGCATTGAAAATAGTGGCGAAGAGAAGCGAGATAGAATAAAAAAAAAGGGAAAGCAATGAGCTCTAGCTCTAGCTGTTAATAGCAGAACGGAAACAAAAGGTCCCAACAGATGGCGTGCGGGCGCGCCATCTGTTGGGACCTTTTGGGATCTGTTGGGATCTGTTGAGCGCGCACGCGCGCACGCGCACGCGTGTGCGTGCGTGCGCGTGTGCGTGCGTGCGTGCGTGCGTGTGCGTGTGTGTGTGTGTGTGTGTGTGTGTGTGTGTGTGCGTGTGTGTGTGTGTGTGTGTGTGTGTGTGTGTGTGTGTGTGTGTGTGTGTGTGTGTGTGTGTGTGTGCAGGGGTAGGAAGGGGAGAAAGGAGAGGGATTTACGTGGCACGCGTGACAGAAGACTCTCGTCTTTCGACGACATTAGCACTGGAACACAAAGATGCGTGGCTAATTTTTTTTACTCTTCGCATTAAAAGGCACGTGACGGCACATGAGCAGAACAGGTGCACCCCAGCCCCGAAGAACGTCTATTCTGGGGGTAGTGGCGTACAGCGAAGGTCACTGGGCTGATATAACAGAAAACGAAATAAACAAACAAACCAACAAACAAAAAAACCCGGGGGTACTTAAGTCTGCTCACGCAACGCCGGGGGAAGCCATAATGCTTTGGCATTCGAAGCACGTATAAGCAGACATGAGTGCCCTGAGGAATTTTTAGAGCAAAGAATGGCGGGTATCCGTCAGCATGTGCGAGGGAGCAATTGTCTATTTAGAGGAGCAGTATGATCGCTCCTTGTTTTCCTCGCCACTCACGTGAGGGATACCCCGCAGCGCCTAGCTATTATAAGGAGCGGTGTTCCTATACTGCTCCTTGACGTGCTCCTAACGTGGTGAGGAGAAGGAGGTTTGTTAGAAAAACTAATGGAGCGATGGAAGAAACCTTGTTCTCAAGAACATGCATACCAGCGGCCTAACCGAGATTCGTAAAAAAAAAAAAAAGAACTTTAACAGTCTTCGATGCTCTTTGGCCTGAGCCGCTTCGCCTCGAGGCCATAAGTTTTAGAGGAAAAAAATTAACGGCAGAGTGATTGTGCACATTATGCGCCATGTAACACATTTTTTCCGTCTGCGGTGACGCCATATGCTCTTCTTTGCTGTGGTGCCTGCCACGACCAGAGGTCTGGAATCCGGAAGATAGCTGACGTGGCTTTGAACCAGCTCACGGAGTTATTACTGCATGAAGTGTACAGTGAACGGCAATACGCGGTTCAGTTACGTAACTAAGCGCGGCAGGTGCGGTGGTCGTACTCGCAGAACCGACCACAAAATTAATTCAATTTTGCCCATGTCACGAGTTAGACGACTTCTAAGCTTTGCAGACTAGTATCCTTGAATACGTTATAATCAAACTTTCCCCCAGAAGTAGCCTGTCTTCCCGGATTCTCCAGAGTCGGATTCTTCTAAGTGGGAGAGATTCAAAGAAGAAATTAAGATGAAAGCCTTGGAAAGGTCAAGTGCCTTACATCATGATAAAACGAAAAAAGAAGCACTGCTCAGACGCAACCTGGAAACACTTTTAGCACTTGAGAGCCAGTCATCGGGACTGTGTAAGGATGATATAAAAACCGTGAAACAAAAGTTGGAGTCTATCGAAGAAAGGTACCATGGGGCAATAGTCCGAGCCAGAGCGGAGAAGTTTTTGTTGGGTGAAGCACCAACCAAGCGAGCTCTTTGCTCTGAAAAAAGTTACGCCACCAGAAACACAATCAGTGAAATAGAGTACAAATTGCATGTATCAAGTGACCAGAGAATAATATCGAACGTCTTTTGTGAGTATTACGATAGTTTGTTTGCATGTCAACCGGTAAACTTAGACCGGTTTAGGGAAGAGTTTATGCGTTTCTTGACGGTCATTGACGACGAGGTTGAAGATAGTCTGGAAGTTTCAATTACACCTGATGAAGTTAAGAAAGCAATTGACGATTTAAATCCGGGCAAGTCTCCGGGACCAGACGGGTTGTGCGCGTCGTTTTACAAAGCGTTTCGTGATGACCTCAGTATAACATTGTGTGAACTCTATACGGAAGCATATGAGCGGGATAGACTGCCACCATCTTTCTCAAGTTCGCACACTGTGCTCATACCTAAAACAGATGACAGGGATGAACTAAAGAAGGACACAGCGTATAGGTCAATCACGTTAACTAACGTCGATTATAAAATATTAATGAAAATTGAATGAAGGGAGGTTACAGATGGTGATAACAGATATAGTGGGGGAGCACCAAACATGTGGTATCAAAGGAAGATCTATAACAAGTAATATACACGCAGCGAGAAGCATCCTAGAATGTTGTGACAGTATGGACTTAATTGTAGCCATGCTCCAAATAGACCTCGAAAAGGCCTTTGATAAATTCTCTCATGAAATGCTTTTTATCATCTTGGAACAAGTAAACTTGGGAAGAATAATAGCGGGGGGTGTACAAATGGCTTATAAAGCGTGTTCGACAAGTTTGGTTATTAACAAGTCGGTGTGTCGTCCAACCAAGGTCACACGTTCGGTTCGCCAAGGGTGCCCGCTTTCGCCTTTACTTTTATGTTTATGCGTTAAGGCCCTCTGCGCAAGCGTAATTAACAACAACAGTATTCATGGCTTTCGGTTGCAGGCATGTGAGGTCCGTGTACTTGCTTATGCGGACGACATTGCTTTTTTGTGCCGTGATAGAGAAAGTATCAGTAGCGCCATTAAAATACTTAATTCCTTTTGTGAATATACTGGAAGTTCCGTAAATTGGCAAAAAATGTCTGGGGTTCTGGCACTGGGGCTGGGACTGGACACCCAGTGTGTTTGAAGGTGTCAGCTGGCAAGTTACGCCTGCCAAGTATCTAGGTGTCCCGCTGGAAAATTACCGCGACAGCGAGCCGTACTGGCGAAGCCAGACAGTGGCGTTGCGAGAGAAAGCGGAAAAGTGGGAGGGAAAGGGTAAAACGTTGTCTGTGTTTGCGCGGGCGACGGTGTGTAATATGTTTCTGTTCGCTAAATTGTGGTACGTTTTGCAAGTTATTCATTGTTCGCGTGCAAATGTACAAAGGTTACACCGTGTATGTGCTTTTTTTATTTGGGGCTCGACCTGGGAACGGACGAGTAGAACTAATCTTTCAGACGTGTGCGTGATGGTGGTTTGTCACTATCGCATCTTTTTCTGCAACAAGTAGTCAATAGATTTTATTTTTTGCGTGAGGTGAAGGACGCCCTACTTCGCACTGTAATTCAGGTTAGGTTAGGTAGACTTCTGCCTCAGTTTGTTATTACGTCATGTTTGTGTTATACCGGAGGAGTTCACGGATATTTAAAGGAAGTCGTACAGGCAACACAATTTGTATGTTCGCGTTTTTCCATGGAGTATTTGAGTTCAGTGTCGAAGAGGAAGTTGTACAAAGATCTCGTTGAAATCTGCTTTCCAGTGCCACTATACAGATCCATGTTTCGAAGTGGCCCAGGACAAAATGTTTTGAAACGTGTAAAAGCAATGGTTGTTCCGCCGGGTGTTAAAACGTTTTTCTTTAAGCTCATGTTGGTGTGCTCCCGGTTAAAACGTGGATACTTGAGAAGGGTTTATTCGTGCCCTGGGGAGCAGACTGCTGGCTATGCAAGAAGCCGGAAACTGTTGAACATGAATTTTTGGACTGTTGGGATGCGGTGTTTTCGTGGGATGTTCTTCAGAGAACTTTGGAAAAGGAACTCCCCTTGGATCCTCATGGTATACGGTTTCTGGCAGTTGAGAACGATAATGGAGTGCCTTACGACCTATTGATGTTGCTGGTCCTCCACGGAATATGAAGGTCTCGATTGGCAGCTCGTTACTCGGACGTTGATGGACGGCCCGCGAGGCAGTATTTCTGTGAAAGCGTTCATCGCACTGTAGAAATGTGGAAGGGTCAACATTGTACGCCCGAGTGGCTGCAGGAAGTAGAGAAAGTGTTGTCTATGCCCCGTTTTTAGACATAATACGCTGGCTTAGGCAAAGCTAGCGTTTTTTATATGTAACACGTTTTTGTGATGTCTGAAACCGGCAATTAAAAAAAAAAACGGTCGTAGCCCAATGGGTAAGACGACTGACACTAACTCTGACTGGTCTACCAGACACAGGCTCGAATCCTGCCGGTGCCTGGGTGATTTTTTGCGATTGTAAACACTATGCGCACGGACGCGGACGGACATTGTGCGGTCCTAAAATACTCCGAACTTAAAATTGCTCCGTGGTGTCATGAGTGGTCAGAACGTTGTGCTTCAGTGGGTTTGCTTGCTCACTGCGGAATTGGTTACGGCAGAGTCCGATCCCACCATCCGGGCTGACACTTCGAGGATGCTTGTTTCCGCTATAGCACGGTATATGTGCCCTAAGTAACAAAAGCTTGATGTGGGCGAGTTGGTACATTATGCTAAAAAGAATTACTCGGCGCTAAAACAGGGACGAAGAAGAAACACGTAACACACAACACAGTGCCGAACTTCCAACTAGATTTTATTGAAAAAAGACTCTGCTTAAAATACACAAAACTAAAATAATAAAAGCATTGTGACGTCAAAATGCATCACATTTCTAAAAAGGACACTTCTTTTATTATTTTAGTTTTGTGCATTTCAGCAGCGTCTTTTTTCAATAAAATCTAGTTGGAAGTTCGGCACTGTGTTGTGTGTTACGTGTTTCTTCTTCGTCCCTGTTTTAGCGCCCAGTAATTTTTTTTAGTATATGCCCTAAACCAGTCTAAAACCAGCGGACTTGCGAATTCAGTACGCGTTCTAGATCTCCTACTCCCAGCGTTGTCTCCTTTCAGGTCTCTCTCGGCTCTAGTCAACTCTTTTTCGTCGACTTCCGTCCTTCACAAACACCTACTCGTTCTTCAGCCTGGATCACGGTTAGCGCGCGCTGCGGTGGTTGTGGAGAAACTGTTCGGAACATGCTCTGAGCAAAGACGCGTGTTTTGCGTAGAACTCCGCCAGTTCACGGTGGACCGTATGAGGTCGGAATTATCGCTCTTAAAGAAGATGACGAAAGCTCTTGTCAGTATTCTCAACAGATCCTGCCCTTCCCTTCCCATAGTGTAGGGTAGCGGGCTCTGCACCGTGCACCTTAAAACCTCCATGTCTTCTCCTCCTCGAACGTGCCTACACGGAGCTCTAATTCCCGCTTGTCGTAGAGGGATCTACTTGGAGGAGAGGGTTACCTCATCTCACTAACGTGTAAGAATCGTGTCGCTCTCCCGTCGTGTCCCCACAGAGGGATTGGTTCGCATTTAAAGAGGGCCCGCTCTTGCGGCGCCACACAGCACGCACGTATTTCCGACGACACACCGGCACTGCCGCCGTGGGCCTGTGGCGGCGACCGCAAGAGACAACGCCGGGCCCCTCGCGCCATTCGCGGGAACACAGGCGTGATGAAGGTGATGTGGCGTGCGCTACAACCACTGCAGCAGGCCCGCGGAAGGCGGAGAGGGGAAACCAGAGGAGGGCACAGTCCTCGCAGGGGCGGCGGCCGTGGAAACGTCGGTGGGCTCCGCGAGGCGCCCATCTTTTATGCATTCGACGCCGAGGCATCGCACGGTGGCCGCCAAGCCGCGCTGATGGAAGGCCGCACTCGGCCGCCAAGCCCGGATACTATATGCCTCCATATTCGCGGCGGCTGGCACGCCGCGTCGCCCAAGTTGCGTGCAGTGCCGGCAAGCATGAACGTGCCAGTGCAGTAATCGGCCAAGGCACACGCGCTAACCGAAATCCCAGTGCCCCGCATCTTTGCAGGTGCGCGCAAGGGCCACGGCCTCAGACAAGCGAAGCAAGCCCGAACGCCACCGCGTCTGTACAGCCTTCCCAATGCTACACACCAAGCCTTCCAAATGCGGCTTGGTGTGTACGCTGCGGCTAACTAAGCCCACAAAGGTGATATGATACCTATATAGGTGCGTAGTCGCCTCGCTGCGGTGCACAAATTTCCAGTCAAGTTGGAGCTGCTTGGAGATTGATGGATGAAGGATGTCGGGAAAATAAAATTAAAAGCCAGATGCAAATGCACTCACGCACTGGCCCATAAATGTAAAGAACGATGCTGAACGAAAAACAAGCCCCGAAATGGAGAGAGAGTGTGGTATTCGCAGAGCAACGCTTCCACCCTCGCATACATGCGTGTGGTGCACGTGAATTCTGAAAAATTGCGAAGCATTGAATATTCAGCCGGCACAGTTGAGCGAAATGTTGTTAGAGTTAGAATAGGTTTGATTAAAGTGGCTGCCCGTCAATTTCTGATTTTGCGGACTTCTCGCGTAAACGATGTGCGCGTATACCATTAGAAAGCATATTTCCAGCAGTTTTAAAACAGCATTTCCACTTTAACTGGCTATGCGATTATTTTCTTTTAAAAAGAAGGATGCGCTCGTAACAAAGATATTACACCGAAATGCAATGGTACAATGAATACATCGTTAAGCCGATTGGACTTCTGTACCGGTCTCTTTGACGGTAGGACCAACAATTGTAATTTCATTAACAACCACTTCCGAACTGTTTAACGCAGAGTAGTAATCGTTTATTGCTATATAGCGCCCACAGTAAACGTGACACCGCGACCAAACGTTTATAATTATTGACTGAACAGTTACGGGAGACTGTGACTTCGAACTAGTACTTTTCACACACCGTTACGAACTTCCGCGAGCTAAAATGAGCAACATAAAAACGATGGGTGTGAACCTGAGAGCAAAAATTAACCACTAAATTGATTGATCAATCAATCGGTCGATCTACCGATTGATTGATTGATTGATTGATTGATTGATTGATTGATTGATTGATTGATTGATTGATTGATTGATTGGTTGGTTGGTTGGTTGGTTGATTGATTGATTGATTGATTGATTGATAGATGGGTTCATTGATCGATCGATGGATTGATGGTTAATACACGTTAAGGTACCGTGCGAGAACGCCATGTAAAGTGACCACGAACGAGCGCCTGCTCACAGGATCCAGCTCACAGCAGCGCACTCTTGCCAGATTTGGCAGATCGGGCAGATTGCTCAAGAGTTTCCGGCTGCTGGAAAGTTTCCTCCTATCCCCGGGGCCTTACGCACATCGCCACAAAAACGAAGAGAGGCTAACTGCAACCAACTCTAGCCGACGCGCTTTCAGTGATGTCACCAGGGTATGTATGTTTACTTGACGTACAGGCGATGCGCTTCGGTGCAGTATTTTCATTTTTCAAGACTATGCATCTATGGAGCTTCCGCCTAGGAAATTTCCCTGCATCATCGCGTGCGTCACACGCCATTTGTAATGCAGTGGCTGGAGTGAGCGGATAAAACGAAAAAAAAAAGAAAGAAAGAAATAACCTAAACTTACATAGATTCGAGGGCAGAGCGTAACTTTGGTAACAACCATACTGCGTCGTCTCAGCCTTTTACAGGCTAGCTTACGGTTTCATCGCTTTTTCCCGGCTCCAAAACTTTCCCGCCTTCCTTTTCCTGATACGCATACCGATTGATGCATGCATGCCGAGTTCCAAGATAGCGAGAGAAGCGGTAGCAGCGCGGACGCACTCGGACGTCTCCCACTTGACGCCCATGCCTATGTAAACGCGCCAGGCGCACAACGGCGAGAGCTGGATGCGGCGCCTGGGCGAACCGCGCGGGCGTTGCTTACTCGCTGAGATGTCCGGGAAGCGCGCGCAAATAGATGCGCAACCGATCGGTTCCGAGTGAGCGACCCGACGGCGATCGCGGGCGTGAGTCAAGCTGGCAAGGCATGGACGTACAAGGCCCGGGTTTCGCTTCGCCAGAGTCGAAACCACGCACCCTGCGAGCCCAAGACCGAGGGCCGACACCCACCGCGAAATGGAGAACGCTGCTGGAATACAAGGCGAGCGAGAGAAGAGGTAACCCGCCGGCCTTCTCATCATGGCGGCGGCATCGGCTGGAGCCCATGGATGCCGGGCTGCCGGGGAGCTCTTCCGCGCAGCGTGCGGAAAATTTCTTGCCGCCCTATTTTGCCCTTTCGTTGCAAATGCGATGCGCGCTTACGCAGAAGGACGTTTGCCCGTACAGAGCAGTCTGGTTAGAGTAAACGTGCTAAGGGGCCGTTCACTACATCAGAAGTCACACTAGACAAAAAGTCGCCCAAAGCTCTTGCAACTTTCTGACGAAGCTTCTTTTTACGATGGTTACCAAAGCTCGTATACAGAGTGTGAGCCATCGTCAGGCACCACGTTGGTGCGCTTATGATGGTCGAGTCGGGCGAAAAGTTGGCCGCCGTGAATATTTACATTTAAATCCATTTTTTAATGCTATAAAGCATGCATTTCGAGGTTCGTGTGTTTATATACACACACGAACCTCTAACCTCTCTCGCGCTGTTAATACAATGCGCGTATGCGTATTATATTAACAGCGATGCTCTTTAGCAAATTATTATTTTGCGTGTCCGCAGTTAAAAATACCAAGAAAACGCCGAGCGCTCGTGTGTGCGTGCCTCGTGGCGACCGCTCAGCGTCCCCGGCGCACGTTTGCCAAGCCAAGCATACCCATTTAGAGAGATTTGCCATTATAGACAAAAAAAAAAATTCTGCCTTCGCGGTAATCGTGCACTTGCTCGGTCATAGCGTACGCTCCTTAAGGTGATGTCCAATGATTATCACTTCGAAAAAATCAAAAAAGCTCACACTTGTAGCAATAAAGATGGCGAGAAGGTCGTTGCGGCAGCGAAGAAGCAAATAGGCTGCAATCGTGTACTTGAACCGTCGTGATGGTCGTGAAGGTTGCGTACAGCTTCGCTACATTCAAGTCTTACGCGTTAGTGTGAGCTTCCCTCATATCTTTATGTTTCGAAACATGGCCATCCCGATTTTGTCATAACCGCCCTTTAGCCCTCTCCCTCGTGACGCCTGGCGACCTCAAAAGTCACCAAAAGGACGCAACACCCTTCTTTCACCAGATATTGTTCAACGGCTGCTCAAGAGAGGCGAACAGTATTGGCCCGGTCCCCTAAACATCATTTGCCACCAGTGGAAGTTTAATTGCTACGCTTCACATATGGGCGAGCCATTGCGCGTGGTTAGCTTGGGCCTCCAGCGGTGTCCCTGATCCGTATGCACCGCACGCGTGCCGAGTACCTAATGCCCAGTGGAGGGCCTTGGCGTTCCCCACTACGCAGTCTTTGATGCTAAATGAACGTCAATTTCAAACCGCGATAAAAAAAAAAGTTCCTGCGTTTTTGCAGTCGCCCCATTCCATAGCGGCGATTTCCCGTGCAAGCCGGGTGAACTTCCCAAGCGTTGTAGTCCCACACAACGGCCGAGCGCCGGGCCGGGGAGTCGCTTGTACCTATTTTACCGGTAGGTGCCCGGCGCCACCAGGGAACACGAATTCACATGGTGCCTTGCACAGTCACGATGGACGCTCAACTCGCAACCGCCTGTGGCAGGTCATGCCGCCAGACTCTTTCACCCCCGGCAATGGCGCAACGCGGCATGATGGCCGGGGGCCCCGCCAGATGGACAAGGGTCAGAGGTCCCTCGATAGGGTAAAGGCAGCTTTCCAGACGAGAAATCCCCTCTCAAGGGCCCGCACTCGACCAGGGACGCCTGTACCCATTAAAGAAACCGGTGGGTGCCCGGCGGTACCAGGATTCGAACCCAGTACCTTACGCATACGAGGCGAGTGCTGTACCTCTGAGCCACCGCTGCGGTCCTAAAAGTTCCTGCGTTTTTGCAGCCGCCCCTTTCCATAGGGGCGATTTCCCGTGCAATGCCCAGTGGAGGGCCTTGGTGTTCCCCACTACGCAGTCTTTGATGGTAAACGAACGACAATTTCAACCGTGATTTAAAGGGACCCTGCAACACTTTTTACAACTTTTTAGGGGCGAAGCTCCTCTTGCTCGGGCCCTGCCCCGGCCGTACACGACACATTGTACACGGCACATTGATGATGATTGTGGCAGAATCTACCTAGGGATTGGCCAACCAAAGATTGGCCGAAGAGGTCAAAACGTTCAACGCGTTCGTTGCTACCCAGCAAGGAGGAGAGGAAGAAGAAGAGGTAGTCGTTCGTCGCCGGGCTGAAGACACGTACCGGGGGTACGCGACACAAGACGCTCTGCAGAAGGCGACGGCCAAGGTGGCTAAAATGTCACACACCGAATTCGCCAACTTAACCATGGAGATTCTCATCGTCCCAAACAAGCCCTACATCGTCACCACAAACATCGACGTCGTCGACGGGCTTGTCAACGGAGCGGTAGAAAGCTTGACGTGTCGAGTCTTTGTGGGCGAATGTTTCACGGTTTTACCGATAAGCATTTTAGCTTCGCCCCTCTCATCATCATTCACTTCGTGGAGATGGCGGGATTTTTTTTCGTAATTCTCGTGCTTGCAGAACGTAGTCAATCAACACGATATCCAGTATTTGAACAAGGGGTTCGCAAAGTACCTCAGCCAAAAAATTATTGCTCTACGCTTATCAGGTAACTTAGAAACTTGCTCAGAAGACTTTTCTCTCTTTCCCGGTCTTGGCGTTCTTCGACTGCTGGAATTACGTCATTACAGTGGTGTGGCGGCTATTGGCCGGCTTTCTTCCGGTTGCAGCAATGAACGCATTTGGTAGCCACTTTAAAAAGAAAAGCGCGAAAGGAAAGCAGGAACGGAAGGCGCATCTGCTGCGACGAGCAAATCACGAAGTGTCGCTCCATATTGGCGATAACTATAGCTTTTGTAGTGCTTCCAGACGCGAAGGAAAGAGTGACAGTATTTATAATAAGTGTTGCAGAATTCCTTTCAAGCATTTCTAGCCTGCACGCGGCCTACTATATATAATTCTGCATGCTTACTAGATTATTCTTGAGTACCCTACAGTCCAGCTTATTAGAGAGTTATAGCAAAGCGGAGACCCGGTCCCGTTACGGTACCCGGTACACCAGCGCATGCGTAAAACCAGTTTTTCCGCCTCTGCGCACGCGCACGGGCGCCGGTCGCTCACCGGGTACCGTACCGGGACCGGTTCTCCGCTCTGCTATAACTCTCTATTGATAAGCGTGATGGGTTGGTTTACAGCAGGTGGATAATTTAGAGCTCTAGCCTCGGCTGTTTTCCGTAGCCATACGCTCCCATGCAAACTAATCTGAAACACGTTTGTGCCCGCAAAACAGCGCCAAACAAATAACCGCTCTCCAAACGCCGGTAAAAAAAAACATGTAACCGATAGCTCCCATAGTCAGTTGTCGGTTACAGTTTTCGGGAAGCGGTGAGAAACTAGAACCGTCTTTTTCACGCTGTGATGAAAGGCACTTCGGATGTAACCAGCCTAACGAAGGTGTACACGGCGATATATGTTCATATCAGCTATCAATCACCACGTACTTGTCGTGAGCTTTTATCAAAACAAGAGTGAGAGCTGTCTCACTCAACCATATATACGCTCTCGATCAAAACTGATGGGCTGGATTCTACTTTAAAAAGAGCGACGCAAGAAATAATCATAATAAAAAAAACAACTGCAGTGGTTCACGAGGGTATGTTTTTCGCGTACAAGTAGGGTATGCTTAGCGGATCTTTATTCGTAAAAGCCCTCGCCTTACGTCTTCGTTGACTCGCCATTTCCCAATCGTTTTTAGCGTTGCATAACCGCCTACTCTTCTGCCGCTGGAGGAGCGTGCGCAGCACTCCTTCCCGTCTTCCAGAGAGCAAACATCCAGTCGAGCTCAGCAAGCAGAGCCGAGGCTCGCGAAACGATAAGTGAAGACGCAGGATGCGCCGCGACCAAGGGCGCGCGGAGCGCAAGTTCAAGAACCGGGCCCCGTGTTTGTTTCTCTAGGAGAGCGGCTCGGGTGCGCTCTTCCGACACGAGTTGGGAAAACGGACCCGCGACTGGATCCTCGCGAGGTCGGCGCTCGACTGGCCACGCGTGGCTCGAGGTCTCCCCGTCGGAAGAAGACCCCCTCTGTCATGCGAGTGTATACGGCGCATTTCAACGCGCCAGCGGCGCCGAGCAGATTTATCGGGCGTCTTTCCTTCGCGGCGCCGTGTCTCCATTTCGAACAAGCATGAATGCTCGTTATCCGCTGAAAAGAGACGTGCACTCACTTACACACCTAAGAAATCGCCTCAGGTCGGCTTCGCCACAGCGCTCCTAAACGTCCAAAAGGCGTAACCAAATTTGCGCATTCGACAAATGACAAGGCCCGGCATACACTCTTAAAAAAGGCAATGACATTTACTAACAGAACACTAGCCAGTTGCTTGTCACAGCATCCACTGCTTTTACCAACTTGCCATAGATAACATATACCCGCCACCGTGGCTCAGTGGCTAAGGCGTTGTGCTGCTGAGCACGAGGTCGCGGGTTCGATTCCCGGCCGCGGCGGTCGCTTTTCTGATGGAGGCGAAAAGCAAAAATGCCCGTGTGTACGAGATTTCGGCGCACGTTAAAAATCCCCAGGTGGTCAAAATTAATCCGGAGCCCTCCACTACGGCGCGCCTCATCGCCTGCGTTGCGTCGGCGCGTTAAACCCTACTATATATATATATATATATATATATATATATATATATATATATATATATATATATATATATATATATATATATATATATATATATATATATATATATATATATATATATATATATATATATATATATATATATATATATATATAGATAACATAGTAAAAAGCTACGCGTGACAATGTGAATCGGCTCAGCGCGCAGCACGACAGAGAGAACGTTCAACACGTCCATATCACACTTATACAACAAATAAATTGAACAAGAAAACCAACGGGATGTACTGGGAGAGCTCGTATTTCCTTAGAAATACATCTGCTCTTGCTTTTATACCCAGCAGCGGAAAGTCGATGGGCTTGCCGCAAAAATCAAATATAGCGATAATTTTGGAATTCTACATATTAATGTGAGCATAAACAAGTGATCATGAGGATTTGCAAAAACTTGTCTTCGTGAGGTGTAGTAGGAAAAGTGCTGCAGTTTTTATGTTCAATAACTCATATAATTATGTTACAAAAAATAATGTTAGTATCAAACAAGCAGCAGTTTCTAAGTGCACTGTCTATAAACTAGTAACGATAGCATTTAGTGGTAGGACTTACGTACCGTTCTGCGGGGTAGTAAAGTTCGCAAGGAGATAGTACATGCAACCCGTTACTACCTTTTTACTAGCCTTTTTTGTTAAGAGTGTAGGATTAGAGTAAAAAAATATAATCTGCGCAGGGATAACAGCGACAATGCACGCCTGCACGGATAGGGACAGGTTCTATTTTTTTTCACTTTAAAGGGCCTCGTCATTCGCCGAATGCGCACATTTGGCCACGCTGATTGGACGTTCAGGCGAAGACGAACTGCGGCGATTTTTTAACGGGACTGTGGAACACTGCCGATAAACGTTTTCACTCTTTCCTTCGCGTCTGGAAGCACTGCGAAAGCTACAATAATCGCCATCCCGGAGCGGCACTGCGTGATTTGCTCGTCGCAGCAGGCCGTCTGTTTTTGCTTTGCTTTTGTGACATTGTTTTTTAAAGTGGCTATCGAATGTGTTTATTGTTGTAACTGAAAGAAAAACGGCCAACAGCCGCTACGCCACTGTAATGACGCAATTCGAGCGCTCGAAGAACGCCAGGACCGGGAAAGGGTAAAAATTAATTTGAGAAAGTTTCTACGCTATCTGATAAGCAGAGAGCGGTAATTTTTGGCTGAGGTACTTTGTGAACCCTTATTCTAACTACTGAGTGTGTTTGGTGACTACGTTCTGAAATCACTTAGGATACAAAAAAGTCAAACAAAAGTGTTGCAGGGTCCCTTTAAGAGTGTACACGATTGGAGAAGGGTCGCGCATGCTCCTGAACTTCGGGCTTCCAGCCAACTGTCACCAAAGTGAAGTAAAATTCACAAGAGGACTGGCAAGTTGTCTGATCGCACCAAAGACTCTGGTTGCACTGAAGTACACAAACGCATGAGCATAACCAGTGGCATGGTAAAGCGTGCTTTCGCCGTAGGATTTCGGCATTTAACAATGAATTGTGTCCCGACACGGGCAGAGAAAGCGTAAACAAGAATAAAGAACCTAATCTGGATTTTGCTAGGGGAAAGTGCTCTTGGACTATGAGGCGCGCCGTAATGGATGGCTTCGGATTATTTCAGACCATCTGTAGGGCTTTTAAGGCCCAACCACACGCACGCGTAAAATCGACGTACGCCTGCGGCGACATACGCCGCTGCCTGACGGACGACGTCGGAGAGGGCGAGTGACGACATATCGCCGCAACGCGCGCGTAAACCAATGCGCCGCGCAGTGTGGCTCGACTACGCCGGACTTAGCTATTTGGCGACCAGTTCAACTACATTTTACCTCAAGTAAAACAAATAATGCCTACTCTCCCAAAAGTATGCATATTTAATACAGAATCAACTAAAACAGTTCTTGGGACATTGAAAAACGTTAATGATTAGTATGCATACCTGACAGGCACAAAACCCTCCGCTACATTTGGCGTTAACTGCCTTGCTCCCATAGTTGCTGGTTGCTTCGCGTGTTTTGTCTGGTTGTTTACTCCCCGTATTTTACAAATTACTTCGTTTTATCGCATAATTAACAGTAAAGTAAGTTTATTTATCAATTTGCTGTCTTGTTATGCGACCTGATCGCCAGATAACATCACCGCGAGAGGTCTACGTCAACAAGCGTGCGCCCGAAAGTCAGAGTCCTTTCGGGCGTGCGCCCGAAAGGACTCTGACTTGGCCATAACAAGCGCGTAGCAATGAATTCGGCGTGCAGGGGTGAGCTCGCTTAGGGTGAACCATAGAGTTTCATACTAATTTATACTAGAGGGAAATCTGTCGTTGCAGTCGCGGGCCGCCGCGGGTGGCGCCATTGACGCTAGCGGCTTTCCTCGCCTTCTTGGCTTAGCTAGCCATATGGCTTTTTTGTTGTCTCGAAACCAAAATCAACCAAAAAGGGTAACATTTTTTCTTGTTCATCGTGCATGAAGTTTCCACATAATCATTGACAAATCAATCTTTTTTTAGGTTAAATTTTATAATAACAAAGCAAATTTTGATGAACCTTCTACAGTAATGATGAACCTTCTACAGTTCTACATGAGCGCGCGCTCACGTGTGCTCGCGCTGGAGGAATGCAGGCGCACATTCGCATTTACGACGACGACGACGACGAAGGCAGAACTACGAGGCGCGCGCTCACATGCGCTCGCGCTGGAGGAATGCAGGCGCACATTCGCATTTACGACGACGACGACGACGAAGGCAGAACTACGAGGCGCGCGCTCACGTGTGCTCGCGCTGGAGGAATGCAGGCGCACATTCGCATTTACGACGACGACGACGACGAAGGCAGAACTACGAGGCGCGCGCTCACGTGCGCTCGCGCTGGAGGAATGCAGGCGCACATTCGCATTTACGACGACGACGACGACGAAGGCAGAACTACGAGGCGCGCGCTCACGTGCGCTCGCGCTGGAGGAATGCAGGCGCACATTCGCATTTACGACGACGACGACGACGAAGGCAGAACTACGAGGCGCGCGCTCACGTGCGCTCGCGCTGGAGGAATGCAGGCGCACATTCGCATTTACGACGACGACGACGACGAAGGCAGAACTACGAGGCGCGCGCTCACATGCGCTCGCGCTGGAGGAATGCAGGCGCACATTCGCATTTACGACGACGACGACGACGAAGGCAGAACTACGAGGCGCGCGCTCACGTGCGCTCGCGCTGGAGGAATGCAGGCGCACATTCGCATTTACGACGACGACGACGACGAAGGCAGAACTACGAGGCGCGCGCTCACATGCGCTCGCGCTGGAGGAATGCAGGCGCACATTCGCATTTACGACGACGACGACGACGAAGGCAGAACTACGAGGCGCGCGCTCACGTGTGCTCGCGCTGGAGGAATGCAGGCGCACATTCGCATTTACGACGACGACGACGACGAAGGCAGAACTACGAGGCGCGCGCTCACGTGCGCTCGCGCTGGAGGAATGCAGGCGCACATTCGCATTTACGACGACGACGACGACGAAGGCAGAACTACGAGGCGCGCGCTCACGTGCGCTCGCGCTGGAGGAATGCAGGCGCACATTCGCATTTACGACGACGACGACGACGAAGGCAGAACTACGAGGCGCGCGCTCACGTGCGCTCGCGCTGGAGGAATGCAGGCGCACATTCGCATTTACGACGACGACGACGACGAAGGCAGAACTACGAGGCGCGCGCTCACATGCGCTCGCGCTGGAGGAATGCAGGCGCACATTCGCATTTACGACGACGACGACGACGAAGGCAGAACTACGAGGCGCGCGCTCACGTGCGCTCGCGCTGGAGGAATGCAGGCGCACATTCGCATTTACGACGACGACGACGACGAAGCCAGAACTACGAGGCGCGCGCTCACATGCGCTCGCGCTGGAGGAATGCAGGCGCACGCCGGCCAACGGAGCAAGACAACCCCCGGCTAATAAATGCATTCGCATTTAAAAATATGTAGTGCTGTTAAAAAGACCGTCATCTGTTTATCGGGTTTGCTCGAAGCTGCCGAGTTAAGATGTGACGAGCCGATTTCATTGCATTCAAGCTAATGAACAAATAACCGCTCACCTAGAAACATTTTTCTTGAGAATGCCAGATTCCAGTTATTTACACAGCGGCCGATTTCTCCACCCCTACAAGCAAGATTAAGTTAGCAGACGACGTTCAGACGCTCCGATGACGCGATGCGCGCACTGAAAGCATAGCCTCACTCGACACGCACAGCGCATGCTTGCTGCTTCGCATATACCACGCTAGGCTGCTCTGATATTACCGGTGGCCACGCGCTCCCATGTTCACCCTAAGCGAGCTCACCACTGTACGCCGAAGTATGCCGGTTCCTTACGCGCTTACGCCGGTTTACGTCGTTGCGCGAGTACGTCGGTTTTACGCGTGCATGTGGTTGGGCCTCGACGATTTTATCCTCCACATGCATGGTTCGCACAAAATAAAAACGTACAGTCCACGGCAAATTAGAAGCACCATAACATAAACCTAGAGACTGAAATGTTAAGCGCAAGATGGTTCAGGCACATTTAAACTACCAGACCTAGTTATGCTAGAAGCCATGGCGTAACTTAACATTAGTGAAAACGCAGCTTCGGAAAACTTACGCACTTAAAATCATATTCTCGTGTTCTCACTTCACTTAGTGGTGACAATATTCCAGTAGTAGGGAAGCAATTTTTCTGCAAACGATGCCGAACCAGATCCACGCAGGCAAACGGGGGCATCCGTCTCAAAGAACTGAATTTGCTCATATACGGGGGACGGCATCGTCATCGGTATTTCCAGGTCATTTCGTTTCCTTCGGAATGAAATAAAGCGAGAGCAAGGACAGAGCTCGCTTCTATATATCCGATTTCCGGCACAGCCCGACGGCTCACGAACGCGAACTGAGCGGCGCCGGCGCGAACGTTCCTTTTGCGGTAACGCGGTACACCGCCCTTTCCGCTGGCTGGCTTCTGCTCACTCACTGCAACTGCTTACGTTGCGGCGCACTGGGGCGACCTGCTTCCCCCAAGAAACAGAGAAAGAAGCCTTACATGCGGCCTCCGCTCATAACCTTCCGATATGACCCGCCGAAAATGAGCAGACTGCATTCGGGTCGCGGTAAACGTCACCTCTGCTCGCAGACTTCAATCAAACGTTCACGTTGTGGCTCAATTTACAACAAAGAGGGCGATCGTCAGCGGGCTAGAACAAAGCCATTTGTGCACCCTTACGGTTACCATTCCATATGCTACCTTGGAAAATGTTCAGAAAAGCTGGGATAGGGCGCGAATAGTGTCAGCAACAGTGCGCAGCGAGGCAAGCCTCATGTTTTGCAGGCTGAAAACTCAAGCCAGATGTCGCTGCTACCCTTGCGTAGGCGGGAATACCGGAATTAAAGAACTGCATAATGCATACTAAAACATTGGCGGCAATGAAATTTTGTGAATTTGTAATGGTATCTGTACCGTAATTAGGCTTCCGTGGAGTACTCTTGATAATACAGGTGAAAACCGAAACCGAAGCGCATCTAGAGCGGGCTTTATTACACGAAAGTGTTTAATTCCCGGATACACAAAGATTTCAATGACGTCATATGCGTCACGGAAGTGACGCCAGTAAAACGAAGCAAGCATGCTGTAAAGGATGCACCCCTGCACACAGGGTCTTCTTACGAGGAAGCAACCTTTAGTACTAAAGAGGACGTTATACTTCGGGTTGTTTGTTTTCGGGTTTTATATTTTAACACGAAAGTGTTTCATGCCGGGATACACCAAGATTTCACTGACGTCATATTCGTCACAGAAATGACGCCAGTACACCTTTGCGGATGCGACCCGCCAGCAGGACGTCGCTCACCAAGCACACCCACAAGACAGCCGCCGACCCGCAAATCATGCTTAGCCGCAGATTTCGCTGCACATTTCGCTTTCGTGTTTTACCGATTCCTATGGCAGAAGAATCAACCCCAGTTCTTTTATTGTTTCTTCAACAGAAGCTGAACACTAACCGATAGCCAAATTCGTACCAAATACATCAAGGTGAGTACGTTCTTTCCTAGACACCGATGGCGCATGGTATTCCCCCCCCACCTCCCCCCCCCATGTTTTTTTTCCTTTCTTGCCTTTTAAAAATTATTGGAGTTCAGAACCAACTTTAACTTGCGCAAGCGAGGCCCATGTGACCCATGTCTACAAACAACAGTCACAGACATAATGCCACAAAACTATTTATATATATCAGAAAAGAAAACTTCCAACAAGGTAACGACCACGTTTGTTACCAACGTTTCAGCTGAGACATGACTTCGTCAATCAAGAGACTTGCCCTGACGAAGGCAAGTCTCTTTGCTGAAACGTTGGCAACAACCGAGGTCGCAAGTTTTCTTATATATGTATATGTATATGTATATGTATATATATATATATATATATATATATATATATATATATATATATATATATAGTCTGGAAACAAAAACTCACACAGAGCGCGAAAAAAATAAGGTTAGTAGAGACAGAGACAGACGAGAAGGACATTAAAAATAAAAATAAAAGGTTACTGACGTTTCAGGGAGAGGACTCTCTGAAGAAAGGGAGTCCTCTCCCTGAAACGTCAGTAAACTTTTATTTTTATTTTTAATGTCCTTCTCGTGTGTCTCTGTCTCTACTAACCTATATATATATATATATATATATATATATATATATATATATATATATATATATATATATATATATATATATATATATATGTATATATAGTAGAAACGGAGCCAATAATGTTTACCCTGCTCAATCGCCCCGCCTTTTCTCATTTTGTTCTTTCTTCGTTCATTGCCACTTACGCGGCACCGCTGAGGCAACAGAAAACGTCTCCTTTTACATCCCGCTTCTTCAGAAGGCAGATGCACCAGCTATGGGCCTGTCGATAAAATTAGCACCTGTACGTGTGCGGGTTTGCGGTGCAGGCTGACCTGGTTGCCCGTCGCCGCCCCAAAGGCAATCAACGGCCTATTAGTGTTGTTGACGTCTTTGTGTTAAAGTTTGTAGGGATGTTGCCCGCTTTCAGAGCCCTGCACTCGTGAAGTTTCTCATTTATTTCACTGTTTCTTTAGACATTACTTTGTCATTGTCCTGACCTCACCCCTTGCTTTTGTCGTTTGTTTTTGTCATCCCCTTCTCTATCGTTGAATACTTTTTCCCCTTCCTATCCGAGCGGATGCGACCCTGACTGACCTATCCTGTGTTATGTTCCCTTTTTCCCTCCCCCTTCCTTCGTTCCCCGAGTACATAGCCTTGGCCCAACCGTACATCATTTCATTTTGCGTCCAAAACGCATACCTGACCAGAGGACAATAGAGAGGAGAGTAGTCGAACTGGTAATTGGCGGAGGGGTGGATCCTATAACAGGAGGATCCCGCGTGCCGGAGCAGTGGAGGCAATAAAAATCACCAGTCGGCGCCTAAGCTCCACCAAGGGCGGCTCTCATTCCAGAAATAGCCGCCGGTTGCGGCAAGATGTATGGCAGCATAGCCGCAGTGAACTGCAGATCGTTTAGCGCCCGGAACAGCTGCAGGGCCACGGTATGCTGGCCGTGAAAGATGTCATCGGAAAAGAACGCGCGCTTGCGCATGTCGTTAGAGCGGCCGCTTGTCATTGTGACGAAGGCAAGATAACCGTTGGTCATTAAGAGTAACAGAGTGGATCCCCAAAGAAGGCAAGCGTGCCAGGGGGTGGCAGAAAGTTAGATGGACAGACGAGATCAAGAAGTTTGCGGGGATCAATTGGTCGCAGTTAGCACAGGAGCGGGATAATTTGAGATTAATGGAGAGGCCTTTGCCCTGCAGTGGGCGGAGATAGGCTGGTGATAGTTACACCATTGTAATAAAAATATTCCGTAGCAATTATTTTAATCATAATCGCAAGAATTGTCATGCTAAAATGGTTTACCAGTGGCGGCTAGCAAGATGTGGAAAAAGAAAGTGGACAGAGGGAGAACATGGCAAGGAAAAAAAATCAAAACAGAAAACACGACAAAAAAATTCATACCAAATTTTAAACATTCTGGATACAGCGGACGTATTTTACATAGCTTTCTGATTGTTTCGTTTTTCGTTCAGGGCATTACGAAATGCCTGATCGTCGCAGTGAGAGTAGAAGTCTAAGCCGTGCAAGGTAGGTGCGGCGCTCTCCAAAGAAAAAGAAACTGGTTGATTCCTCTTTCATAGGGATCGATAAAATACGAAAGTGAAATGTGCAGCGAAATCTGCAGCTGAGCATGATTTGCGGGTCGGCGGCTGTCTTGTGGGTGTACTTGGAGAGCGACGTCCTGCTGGCGGGTCGCTTCGGCAAAGGTGTACTGGCGCCATTTCCGTGACGGATATGACGTCAGTGCAATTTTGGTGTATTCTGGCATAAAACACTTTCGTGTTAAAATATGAAACCCTAAAACGAACAACCCTAAGCATAACGTACTCTTTAGCACTAAAGGTTGCTTCCCCGCAAGAGGACCCTGCGTGCAGGGGTGCACTCTTTACAGGCCGCTTGCTTCGTTGTAATGGCGTCATATCCGTGACGTCAGCGAAATCTTCGTGTATCCGGGAATAAAACACTTTCGTTTTAAAATAATAATAGACAGTTCCGCTTCGACGCTGGGCACAGTCCGTGGCCTTAGCCATTCCCCCAAAGCCAGAAATTTCGGAAGATCCCCACTGCCAACGCCAGTGCCATGACATTAATCATCACCATCATTGTCATCATCCTACTCAGGTCCACTGCAGTAAGAAGGCCTCTCCCGTTGACCTCCAACCGCTCCTGTCCTGCGCTGCTCGAGTCCACAGTTTACACCGAATTTCTCTATTTCATCCCTCCATCCAGGGCGAACAAAAATGAACCTCACATGTCCTAAATTATTGCGCACCTCTCCACGGCAGCACACCTTTTATCGCGCGCGCCGCTTTACGTCCGAAAATTAAAGTGGAATTTCTTTACGCGCAAGCGTACGGATATTTTTTAAATTTAAAAAAAAAAAGGAAGAGTGTAATCGGCGATATTAAGTCGGAGGCTGCTGAGCTGGGAGGGGAAGCCTACCACCGGACGAGGAGGGATGTGCGAAGGAGCTGGGGGAGGAGGAAGCAAAAAAGCTACACGCAGCGCGTAAGATCAAAGTAAACAATCCTTATATCCGAATAAAAGCACAGCAACGCCTCCAGAGCCCTCCCGTCCTCCCCAAGTCCGCCTGGGAGATGTCCACGCGAATTACTGGACTGCAGGTTAGAGTGCACGCCGTGGACACGTGGCCAGCCAACTGCCGACCACGTGCACACGCCCGCTGTTCCGGAGCGCATCGCAGCAAGCGCCCGTCAGAAGCTGAACAGCAGCCCCGGAAAAGGGTCCTGGCATGCGAGTGCACAGGTGGCTGGGGCGTAACGCACGTTTTATGCCGCCATTTCTTCACCGTGTCTTCTGGACGTTCACACAGCAGACCAGAGCTGTGGCACCCTGATTACCGCTAAGGGTGCCGGCGCTATCCACTCGCACCATTAAAAAAGTCAGTACTGGCAAAGCCCCAAACTTGGACGAAACGGAAACGGATTTATAATCAAAAAGCTGCAGGGGGCATCTACTCTCCCGCGCGTTAACTTCACAACGCGGCTCTTTGTTCACCCTGATTATCCTACCCACACAAGACAGTACTACTCTGGTGCAACTGCATAAAAAACTAACCGTCTATTCTCCTTATAGCCATGTCCTTGTAAGCACTCGTGACCCGATGCTTATAATGTATGTGCAATCGTATTTTGTGGGCCTTATATATAATGGATCTTGCTGCCTTGGCTGAGACTGCAGGCGACGTTGCTGCTGGCACTGTCTGAACCACGCGAAAGGATGCGTGACTCTAGCCAACGTCCTGGGGAAGACAAGTTCCAGAGCCTGGCTCGAGCCCTATGCCGCCCGTGGAACCAATACTTCTTTGTTGACTCTTTGCATGCTGCCGCTGCCCACGTTAAGTGATGTAAAATTACACTTTCTAGAGGCGACGTTCTTCTTAAAGCCCTTGTCGATTAGCAAAAAGAAAGCCTATCGTCCAGAGCGTCACCATGATGCCGCATGGGGGCGTCCTCCTCATCTCCATGATGCTGGCGGCGCGCACAGGGAGGGGCGCTCTGACAGCTCTTTTCTCCCGCGCGTCAGCCAGCCCAGAAGTGAGCAGTGAGCACCGTAAGCTGGAATAAGCGGGAATCTTGAAACGGAGCTTTAGAAGGACCTACCTGTTCCATCTAGTGTGGCGATCAACAACGCTTTTTGCACGTGGGATTTGCAAGCGGGCTAAGAAAACAACCTTCTTTCAGTTAGCGCCACATCCTACAGCGGCGGTGGTTCT
This sequence comes from Haemaphysalis longicornis, assembly GCF_048455015.1. Lineage (NCBI taxonomy): Eukaryota > Metazoa > Arthropoda > Arachnida > Ixodida > Ixodidae > Haemaphysalis > Haemaphysalis longicornis. The sequence goes on from NW_027526203.1 coordinate 183,649,888, forward strand.
CAGCCGTGAGGCCGCTGCCGGACGAAACAGCGGGCGCGCATGTTTTCAAACGAGTACTCTCGTGCCGCGCGTATCGCACACAAAGAGCTCGAAGCAGGAGCTCGGCAGCTCTAGTTAGCGCAGCATCTATGCGAATATATCGGCGACGCCTGCCGCCGCCGCCGGTCTCTTTGTTGCGCCATGCAAGGTATCAGCCGGAAGAGAAAGTGGCGTTTTTCCTCGAGATTATTTAGACGCCCCCATTAAGGCCGACCAGCCATTCGCAGAGCCGGCGTGAGAGAAGCCGCCAGTTCCCAGCTATCACCGCGCGCACTTCCGCCATGCGGCGAACAAAGGATGCGAGCAGGGGCCGCGCCTGCTCGTGGCGTATAATAACGGGGAGAAAGCGGGATGTACACGCCCGGACAGGCCGTCGCGTCCTCGCTCGACCGTGCCCGGCGTTGGTGTGCGAGCTGCGCGCTTCTGCACCAACTGAGCTGCCCGCTGCTCCGGTCATGAAACACTAGTGCCCGTAGCGAAGTATAGCCACGTGCACTGGATTGCACAAGCGGTTTTACCAGTCGGGGAACGGAACCACTTCCGTCCTCTGAGCGCTACAGGGCCAAAAACTCTTCCGTGAGAAAAATATTGTAAAAACAAATTTATGTTTTCTGCGTGACAGTGAGCAAAAAAATTCCCCTAACGCCACCTTGTGGCGCCCACTGAAACCAGTCAGAACTGCATATAGAATAAATGATTAAAAACACATTTGGGTTCGTGCGCCATTTGAACCCACGGCCAAGCTTGTGAATTTGGACCCATGGGATCGCAAGGTGCAACTCCAACAGGTGACGTCCGATCAGGAGCGGAAAGATTTCACTGCTCGGAAAGTTTCCATGTGATGCGAACGGAGTCCGATAACGCTTAAAGGTGAAGTGCAAGCGTCCTGCAAATTGTTAGTTCATAAATGTAAAGTATTGGCGTCATTCATCGATACCACCAAGTACAACGGTCAGACTTTCCTTTGAGCCCTGAATCATTTTGCAAGTGGCAGCAAGACAACGTGACATTTGTATGCTTCAGGCGCACCTGCACGGCAAATAAGGTTTGCAAACGTGCCTCACCCTCACCTGCTTCCCACGCGGCAGGGCTATAGCGTAACCTGTCCTCCTTACCCCCCTTTTTCTTTCTAACTCACGCGACGCTGTCAGGCGGTTTCAAAGGGATTTTGAAACGAGTCGCAGCACCACTTTAGCTCGTACTATTTCTTTCAGCTTCGCTTCAAGCACTGGCATTCCTCTGAATGCGTAGCCCCAATGCCTCTCGTCCGCCCGCCATGGCACTGTTTTGATTCCCACTACAGCTAGTGCTTTATTTTCTAGCCTAGTCGTTTGTTTTCTCCACTTGTCCGGCGATTCGATTGGCAGACAAACCGAGAGACATGAAGTTCCTTGTAGGCATACCCAATGGGAAAAAAAAGTTACGCTTCCGTTTACGACGTCGGAATGCGTGACCATCACTTCTCGTCGATTTGTGAAAGCACGTGCATGTGTGGGTGGGTGTGTCGACGTCGCTGCGAACAGGAATTGGTGAAACGGCTTCAAACTTCCGGCGGCTGCTCTCACAGGCTGTCATATCACCCTCCGCCTGAGTAGGTATGTGAAAATTTTACAGTGATATTGATTGACTGTGGGGTTTAAGGCACCGAAGCTACCCTGGTCTATGAGGCGCGCCGCAGTGGAGGGCTCCGGATTAATTTTGACCACCCGGGGATCTCTAACGGGCGCCTAGAAGTTTAAGTTGGTATGTAACGTCGCAGCCCAATTGCCAGTAGCGAATTGGCAGTGAGCTTCTCACGCGACATTCAGTTCCAAGATAGGCGTAAGCCTGGCAGCTCCTGTACGCCCTCAGCGCCATCTGCTGGTCTGATTGGGTCGCTGCCCAAGCAGAACAGCGCAAAAAGCGCGGGTGCATCAAGCACGCACCTGGCCAAGGCTCGATTGATATGCGTTTCACTTTGGAAGATGAGAGAGAGAGAGAGATAGAGAGAGAGAGAGAGAGAGAGAGAGAGAGAGAGAGAGAGAGAGAGAGAGAGAGAGAGAGAGAGAGAGAGAGAGAGAGAGAGAGAGAGAGAGAGAGAGAGAGAGAGAGAGAGAGAGAGAGAGAGAGAGAGAGAGGGGGGGGGGGGGTCAGCCCTGCTAGTGACAAGGCTTGCTACGCAGATGGGGGATGACTACCATGATGAGTGGTGAATATTAGACACTAGGGGTACAGCAGGAAGAAGACTCACAAGCAACGTCAAATACGAGAAACAAGGGAATGCTGCTAGCAGAGTTCGGACATAAAAAATACACTTGAAAATAAAATCGTTGATGCAAACTCTGAATCAAAATGCGAAGTGGAAAAATAACGATACGAAACCACGCAACTACATCCTGACGTACGTATACAAGATGTCAACACTGGTTGGACTTGGACTTAACGCGCGAGAAGTGCGCCTTCACGTCTCACGGGGCACGGCTAACAACGGGATCCACAACAGCTTGTTTGCGCCCACGCAGTGTGTTCGCTTCCACCGTGAAGCCGCTGCTAAGGGGCCGAAACAGCACACATGAGCACACTCCGGTACGACTAACAAGGCGTGCGAGGCGCTCTAGCAGCGCGAAACAGCCGCGGACAGACGTTAAAAGCTGACTGTTGCTCCCGGTTACACTAGATGCGTATACCGGGTCACCAAGTGGAAAGGCTGCGGAACTTGAGGTCCCACTAGGCGCGCCTAGCGTGGTGGACTGGAGGCCAGGACCTCGCATTCTCCATTGTTAGGGGATGTTCCTAATGGCCGCACGTAAATGAGCGGACTTTCGCATCTGATGAAGGAGGGGAGGGACAACAAAGGCTGCGACCACGTCGCAACACGCGTGGCGGTGCTCCCTGGTCGCGTATGTACGCGCAGCGCGGGGGCACGTCCACGTTTGCCGACTTCCTGCGGCCGCGGTGCCCTTCTTCCGGAACCCTTCTCCGGGAACGAGGAAGTTTGTTAGACATAACAAGGGCGTCGACATCGGGATCGCGCGGCTGCTGACGAGCCGAGCTAAGAACGACAACGCCGAGGTCGTGCATCTTAATTCACAAAACGCCCGTCGGTTCGCACGAGATGGAGCAAGGCAGGGTTTAGGCGGCGCTACGGCCTTGCGCGCGCCGCAAATCGCGTCGGCGGAAGCCGGCTTTACGAGGACATAATTACAGCGAGCTCACGTTTCTAGAGATTACACGGAGGGAAAAAAGGGGTCTTTCCTTCGTCCACGGATCAAATGGACGTCGAGAGACAACAGCTGCCCCAACGAGTGGTGCACTAAGGATAAGCGAATGAATAAGTGAGCGGTCCTGATGCAAAATCACAGTGACGAGAGGAAACTATCCCGCTACGCTGGAACTTGCAAGTTTACTAATAAAAGGGCAAAGCGTTAGCAACGCTAAACCGGGAAGATTTAAAACTAAGACAAAACACAAAATTGCATAAAGACGACGAAAAATCATCAAAATCGAATCGGAAAGGCGCAATTCTCGACATATGGCACGTCATAAGCTCGTGTAATGGCACTTCGTTTCCTACTTTCTTTTTGAAATCAATGGTTGCGCTGCGGAGCATGAGGAAGAGGGCTCGATTCCGACAGTGCGGCCGTTTATGTAGGAGCTCATTAATCAGTAACAGGCATCCACTACGGCGCGTCGCATGGCCCAGGTGCCGCGTCGGCGCGCGAAACCCCAACCATCTGAATTTTCTCTATTCCTTAAACCAGCCACGCGCGACAACAAGGATACCGTTCTTGTTAGTGCTACTATTTCATTTATGCCAATTCATCAAAATGGTGCACTGGCGTGAAGTGAGCGGTTTTCGCATCACGCCTTTTTTAAGAATGAACCAGCATTGATTCGAACTCAGGCACTACCTTAGGCGCATAAATGAGCCCGGTAACAAAAATGAAAACGCGGTAATTTGCTCCCATGACAATAGTGTTGTCGTCGTCCAGTTATCAAACACCTCCTAAGTTGAGCATGAGATAAGAGATAGAAGTCAACAACTTAGTAACTTGTCCTTCGCGATCTCAGCTTCCAGGATATATATAGGTTATCGCCGTTGAACGCATAGCCGAAGAAACATCAAAACTCTGTCGTGTATAGAGGCGTTGACAGTTTGGTATGCCAGGCATAACTGATCCACAGCCCGCAAGCACGGTCTCTCTCGTGTGCCGCCCATGGCTTTTCGTCCAACTCCCTGCACCCAATCATTTCAACGTTTAAGCTTTGTCGCTGCTGCTCTCATATTTCGCAAGAAGGCAGCAGCCTACACAGAGAGGGTACCGCTAAAGACCGCACAATGCGCTTACCACGTACTGCAGATAACAAATTGGGAGAGATTATGCGGTCCGCTGCCCGCGTACTAAGACACACGGCAAGTACCATGAAGGAATAGGGAGAGATAAAAATACACTTCGCATGATTATGTACGCTTGCACGCACAGCCGCGCTCGAGCATCTTCTGTGAACGCGTGTACGAGGTTGCGGCGCCCTTGTAAAGTGTTCGCTGCCGAGTATACGCTCGATCGGGCAATGAGGTCAGCTCGGGAATGTTCCGGGGAGAAAAATGGATGACAGTGCAGACGACGATGGTCGCAAGACTGCAGCAGTATCTACGCGAACATCTAAGTGAAGAGCACGCATCTGAAAAAACCTCCTGCACGCTCTGCTTTTTTTCTGGCCTTTGCCACCAACTGATCGGCTACGACAGGCGTAATTCAATGGCGTTTAGCTTACATTGGCCACAAATACAGGTGGAAGCCCATTATAACGGGACATACGGGAGCGACGTTGCGTAAAACCCTTACCGACTCGGCGTTGGCCCACTTGTCAAAGCGGGCGTAGGCGTGGAATGTTCGCTCATGCGGCAAATGTGCGCGCAGGCGGATACAGGCTACAATCGAGAGGCTGCAAAGCCGCTGTACAGGACTGCCTCGTTTGTTGGAGGAAAATTTAAACTGTTTTTTTGTAAGTGTACTTGAGCCAGGGGCGGATCCAGGGTGGGATCAAAAAAAAAAAAAGGGGGGGGGGGGGGGGGGGTGGGTCACTACAGCTGCATAGCAGAGAATGGGAAGGCGCGGAGAGCGAGACGAATTTAATGTGTCTATTTGCATTGCGGGGCCGTTCTGTGCTGCCCAGGAGTCCATCACCGTGTGTTCTGCGTCGGTATGTCGACGGTGTTCATCACCGGTATCACGGCGCATGCGCCGCTGACGACGCGTACTGGCCCCTGCAAATCATAATGATGCTTTCCCGCAGTGAGCCCATGCTTCCGGAGATGCTACTGTCCATGCGTTCTTCTTTTTTTTTTTTTTTCGTTTTATAGCCGGTGTCAGCATCGAAGACCCACGGTGGTCATTTTTTATTCAGATTACGTAATCTGTGCGCCGCTTTTCTGTCACAGCTTTCTGATGACGGCGGGAATTTCGCGCAGTGAGCCAGGTAAAGCTTTCAAATTAAAATTGGGGTAAACTCATCACTTGATGACATGAATGAATATCGAAACTGAGGAGTTCATGATTTTCAATTTTTTATGTTTATTAAGATTGAATATTACGATTAGGTATAAATTAACACTATTTTTTACGAGCGTTTCACCAGGGACACTGTCTAAACGGATGCGGAAACTAATAAGATTGCTTCTAGTCTGCAATTTGGCGTACTTCGAAGTGAATTAGCTCGCAGAAAACTGGTTGGATTGTAGTTTTATCCTAGCAGAAAAATATGGGGCTGTTACAGCCCGTTTCACGGTAGTATTACGAACCCTGGTGAGCTTACGGGATGGCTTGAGAAGTGGTGGTTTTCTGTTATTTGTATTAAAAGTGCGGCTGCTAATAACGATACACACTCGTATAAAGTTCCTTACGGTTATGGAGTCGTCTGAGCAGTCAGACGTTGCGGGATTTGTTTTGGAATGATTGTTGTAGAACACGAGGTACACCCATTGTTTTAACCGCACCGACCATGACAGTGGTCAGGAATCCTTCAAAGTTCAACTAACCAATTTTAGGTACTTGAAGCGCGGCGCAGTGATAGAGCCATTTTGGTGGTAAATCGCGCTACAACTTTTTTTTTATCAAATACTGTGTACGTTAGAACACCAGCTATGGAGCTATCCGTGTAAAGTTGGCTTTTCTGCCAAGCGTACTTGTCGGCGAACGCACACAACGACGACTGTCGCAAAAGATGCCGGAGAAAGTGGCACTGACAGCTTTTCTGTAAGAGATTGAAATGGTTTCCTTTCTTTTTATATTCCCCAGCAGCGATCGAGCTGTGCTGCATTTTTACCCTAAAAGGCTGGTGAAGTTTATCGATATCGCTGGAATAACTTGCTTAGCTTACAGTGCACACGGCGATGTGGAAGAACGGCGACAGGATAAGCTAGAAAACGACAAAAACGTACAGGCAGTTACGAAAACCCTTCGTCAGCACAACGATTTTCTGACGTCCCGCAAGAACTAGGCGGATTTGCAGAGCTTCTTAAAAGGCCAGGGTAAACACAATGCCGTAAGTGTTGACAAACGTGATAACGGCCTCCCGGCAGCTTTAGGAAGCGAGTTGTCACGGACGTTGAAAGAAAGCGCAGTTGCCGTTTTCTTGTCAGTGCATAAAGGTAAGCGAGTTGGCACTGGAACAGTGAAGCGTAAATGATAAGAAAAAGGAGACGTTAAAGAACGAACGCTGCCTGGCTTCTCGTTCAAGTAAAAAATCGGAGCAGATGAGGGAACGCGAGGAAGAGTATTCCGGTTTAGCCACCAATTTTTAAGCAAAATAAGTAGCCTTCATCGCTTACGAAGGCTGAGCCAACCGCAAAAAGTCCACAGCTTGTGCTAAAACAACAACAACAAAAACTTAGCGTACTTCAAACCTTGCAGCAGAAGCATAACCTCCGATCTTATTCCGATACTGTATTAAGAATACTGGCATCACTTGTAAGCCAATCCCCAGGCGATCTTCAAGCGATCGCAAGCCGAAATTCGACGAATCCGCTTCCCATCGACTAGCGATCAGGGCGATCGCTCCACAGCTGTGTGCCGCTGTTTCCCCCACACAACACAGAACTGAGCGCATATATGCTGCCCTTCCCGTACGGCCGTCCCCTGGTTCTGCGAAGGAAAGCGTCCCCTTACGTGTTCCAGTAATTTCCCCCGACGCCTGGGCCGTATTTGTTGCCATGGGACATTCACGTCAGGCATTGTGTGCGGAAAACAAGCTGGCGGCGCTCTCCGGGAATCCCGCCGTAGTCATAAATGCGCGTTAAGAGCGCCCCGTAGAGTGCGAGGGGGAGAGGAATTTGCAGTCGACATAAGCAATACCGGAAGTGGGACTCGGAGTGAACGATTTCGTGAGGAGGACACGTGATTTCGCCTGTGATTACAGAACCTCATGCGCGGACGCACCTACTGACCGATCTTCCATGAAAAGCCTTGGAGGGTTTGCCCATAAATGACCATGGATTTGAAAACGGACCTAGCGTACTATTTTAGCACTGAAGAGTTCTTGGCACCCTATTATGCGCGAATAGAAAAAAAAAAAAAAACATTCAGAATAATTAAGCACTGGCGGTGATCGAAATCCCATAGGAGGTCGAAACGAAGCCTTGTCGTCGGAGGAACATACGGGAGTTTCGGCATTTTGACCGAAAAAAAAACAAAAACGCAACGCCTAAACAAATGCGTTAAAAGGATAAGATATGTTCTTAGGCCTAACATGTACAACGTTTCATACACTGAAAGCACTTCGTCGCAGAAGTCAAGCGTCAGATGTAGCGTGCGAAAATGCGCAAAGAAAAAAATGGCCGCGTTTCTGCTCCTTTCGTTGCAAATGTCGTCAAAAGACGATAGTCTTTGTAGACATTTGCCAAGGTAATGCCTCCCTTTGCTTTCCCGCTCACCTCTCATGATGTTCCTGTACCGTCGCGCTCATTCCAAGGTAAGCACACTAAAGGTTTGCGCAAGGCGATTTGAATTTACCGCGTTCCACTGCTACAGGCCGGGTTCCTCGATGCCAGCTCTGCAGTACGGCGGAGACGCGCGTGAATGGAGGCGGCCGACTAGAAGGTTTGTAGAGCCACGTGGCCGTGCTCCACGTGCGTTGCAAGCAGAACGTGGAACCTAGCTAGTGGAACCTTTCCTTGCTGTTGCCGCGTGATTTTTCATATGCCGCCAGGAGGCGGCGGTTTTCTGCAGTAGATGTAGAATATCATTTGCTATCTAAAAACCAAGCATCCATGAATTTTTTAATAAAGGAACACTGTAAATATCCCTTTTGTACTAATTTCCTGTCTTATATTTGCGTAATGTGTTATTCTTGTTCAACAAAGTTGACAAGTATGAACGTATAAACCGGGCTTAGATGTTTACATGTGGCTGTGAGTATATAAGACTATTGCGCAATATCAATTTTACTTTGACCGGGTGGCTGAATCGAGTCACCGACAGACAGACAGACGGACAGACATACATACAGACAGACAGACATACAGACAGACCAAAATTTCTGGGTTTAGGTAGCCCAAGAAAGACTATCGTCTTTAAAAAACAACGTTAAACTAGATGTTACCATGGGAACCCCACGGCGTATCGAGATCCTTCAACGTCTTCCCTAACCGCCGGGCTGCTGAACTCTATTTTTATATTAGACAGAAATAACTGCGTTGTAAATTCTGGAAAGGGTATGCTGCACTCTTCAATCATTAGATGAGTAAGTTTTAAGGACATTCCAAGCAGGGAGACGGTTTTGACCGCAACCGATTGTGGAAGATTTGGACATTGAAAACTTAGATTGCTGGCAAGGGTTGACTGTTCTGAACGTAGCCAATAATGAAAGAAGTGTGTTGTCGAATACTTCTATAGGTTGCAAAGCTCCAGCCTGATACGTGCAGCCTTATGCGACTGGCTGTGCGTAACGATGAACGATTTTATAAGCTGGTGTGAAAGTCAGAAAACTGAAGGGCTTACAGTTGTAGGTTTTGTTAGAGCTAAAATAGCCTGCGCTATAGTTACCAAAATATAATTACCTACCGTAATTGACAAGTTTACTCATTCATTTATATACTCATCTTATTTAAACCTCGCGAATGCTTCGGCATAACGCCCGGCATCGCTGTTCAGAAGAGTGAATCTCTGAGAAAGCGATAAGGGAGCTAACTCGTACGCCCACGAACGGGGGCGAAAGAGTGCGTTGATTGCGAGCGACTGCCTGGCCAGCAGCAGCCAACAAAACACTGCCTACGCTCTTGTTTAATACGGCCGACGGTGCCTGATCAGCCAATCGGGAAGCGAGCAGAGAATTTCATCATAATTATAATATAGCCTTTTTTAAAAACTACACGGTACTTTTTTTTCACCGGAGCTACGGCACGCGCGAATCGCCTCGTAAGTTGCTCAGGGCACGAAATTGCGGGTTTCCTGAAAATGTCGCCCATCAATCTCAATAAGACACTGCCTCAGCCAGCGTTTTTCGAGCGCGATCTTGAGCCTCTGAAAACGCATATTTGCCTACCCATAGGCTGCGCTGGCGTCGTTCATCAACAGATATCACCGAAGCAACAAAGCGTCTTATTACTGCTGTAATGATGATACAGCCACCGCATCATCAGGATAAATTTGAAAAGACGGTGCGGTGTGGTGAACGATGGACAAAGCACCACGCATCATGGCTGAAAGTTCTAACGGAATAGTGCACATTGCAGAATTTATCGCGACGATTTAATTGAGTGACCCGCCGCGGTGGCTCAGTGGCTATGGCGTTGCGCTGCTGAGCCCAAGTACGCGGGTTCGATTCCCGGCCACGGCGGCCGCTTTTCTGATGGAGGCGGAAAGCAAAAACGCCAGCGTGCTCGAGATTCAGCGCACGTTAAAGATCCCCAGGTGGTCAAAATTAATCCGGAGCCCTCCACTACGGTGCGCTTCATCGCCTCCGTTGCGTCGGCGGGTTAACCCCAATCAATCAATCAATCAATCAATCAATCAATCAATCAATCAATCAATCAATCAATCAATCAATCAATCAATCAATCAATCAATCAATCAATCAATCAATCAATCAATCAATCAATCAATCAGTTTAATTGAATGAAGTCCTAGGCACCCGTTCTTGTTTTGGAGGGGGTGATACAATTGAAATTGTGGTGTACTGTGGTGCGCTGTGGGTTGGGGGTATATTGTGCTTACGCGCACCCTAAGTCCTTATTAAAAACAACTCCATGTTTACTTTACACCTCCGAAGAAAACAGCAATATCGGAAAATAAATTTGCGGTGGGGCAGTGCACGCACATTACACAATATTTGAAGCGGCCTCTTATTCTTTAACGCAAAACTAAACCATATCGGCTGGTAGCTGATAGCAAGGTAGCTCATGCTCACTCGAGACGATTTGCTTCATCTCGTGTATTGTTTGGAGTTCCAGTTGATTAACTGATAAGATTAAATAATTACTTTCTGTGAATCAAAGCCGGGGGGGGGGGGCATGGCTAATTAGAAGGTAGTAAAGGGGTAAGAAATGATTAAATCAGAAGTTTCCGCAATATTTGCTCATAAAACTCATTTACCCATAAAGCATTCAAAATTCGAAACGGTTACCTGCTGGAAGGCTGCTTTCAGATAGTGCGTATCAGCTTCTTTCTGGCTGGACACTCACTGGACACCGCCGTGGTACGCTCACGCAGCCGCGTCTATTATTTCGAGCTTGAGTCCGCATACTTTTTTGTACGCCTCCCCAAAGCTTCCCACAGTTTCTAACTGCCACAGCCAGATAACCTGCCTCCTTCAAGGATTATTTATGAAATCTCCAGAATTTCGCCTTTTTAGACGATCGACTCTGTAACGGACGATGCCGCGCTATCTTTTTCTGGGAAAGCTGAATAGATCTGTAGGTGCCTTTGATTTATACGCACGGCCTTCGGCGCACGCCGATAAGAATTAGACAAATACAAAAAAAAAAAAAAGCTTGCGTATATAACTGCATGCTCTGGCCACCCCTGACGAAGGAGCCGAGCAGGCTCCGAAACGTTTGGATCGCTATGAATAAAGCCCTTGGTTGGAGTTTTTCATTTGTTTTCACTCGGTGCTGCATAGTCGCAGTGACGCACCCGCTATTCGCTCACACGGACGTCACAAAGTACAATGCACCACTGCGCGTTGCGTGCTCTAACGTCTCCTCCTGGGTTGAGTCCCTTGGATACCTGCTTGCGTCATCAGCTCGTCCAATATCCCTTCAAAGGCGCTTTGTAAACTGGCCCTCCTTTTCTGCTCCGTGCCTTCCCGAAATACAGCCCGGACGGTGCGAGCTTGTGTCTGCGTGACAGCGAGTCGTTGGTCGATACCCAGGTTCACCCGAAACACGGGTCCCCGCGCGCTCAGCACTTCGGAAGGAAGTATCGGCGGCGGAGAAAAAGAAAACGGGGGGCGGAGATTCTGGGCCGAGTCTGAGGTGGCCTAGAAATAGCCACCGGCCGAAGCCAAGGACGAAGAGAGGGACTGCGCGAATCCGCGCATTTATTGACTCCCGAGAACGAGGGCGGCAACGCCAATGCAGCGTCGCTCGGGACGGGTCGCCCGTGCCTCGTCGTCGCACACGTAACGACGCAACCGGATGGCGCCACTAATCGGCGCGCCGCCATGTTCAGACCCGGCCGATTGTATAACAAAATTCCACGTTTTTGTGCGGCCACTCTTTCCTTCGCCACATGTTTCTGCAGTGATGTTCCGGGTTTACTTTGTTTGTGCTTGTCGCGCGCGCGTGCGTGTATAAGGCAATTTATAATTCTGACGCCTTTGGCTCCTCTATATGTGTAGGGACAGTTCACAACAGCTAAAGGGCTTGTTGGGCTGGCGTCTCGCGTGTGAACCATGTTCAGCATTACACAACATCGTATTACTTCAATGAATAATAGATAAAACGCGTTTGAGCGTTCCCCGAAGTTCTCTTGCAAAGTTAGCATTGAAAGGGAGAGCTTGCCTGATTGGGTTGAATATTTCTTGAAGAAGTCGTTGTACAAGCTTCCATAGAGGTGGACCGTGAAAGCCATTAGGCGTAGCTGTACGGGCACCAAGTATTGGCGGCGAATCACGCAAATATGCTAGATATCTCTGCAATGCTCTCTAGATGAGATAGTATTGAAAGGGTTATTGTGTACAAAACAGCGCACTTACAGAGCGATTCTGCTAGATTCCTAAGAGGAGCACCCGAAGTCTCCAAACGCGAATTTGTGAACGGAGCAGTGACACAGCCGCTTACGACCAATATACCTCTCCGCAGGCATTGTCTACATTGCTGCGCTGCATTCCCGGGCTCAATAGAAACACTCCTGTGCACTTATGGAGTAAAAAAAAGTAATGACATCCCTAACTTCAACCCTCCTCCCTCAAGCCAAAATAAATAAATAAATATCTTTACAGACTTGACAGCCATCTCCCACAAAATATGTAGGTGTAGCGTGTACACCCTGAAACCCTTCAAATACATGATGTGAATAGTTTGCGGGTTAATTGTGTATATTTATAGTAGTAACAAAACAAAAATCCAACGCCCCTTCATCTAACGACAACGATGGTTGAAATGCTCTCAGTTTTCTCGTGAGGGCTTCGTTCCCTGTCATTGTGGCTGTGGACTTTGATCGTTGAGGGGCTGGACTTTGCGTCACTGCATCGTTGCGTCGTTCAATCCGTGGATCTCGTCTGTCTATCAGTGAGTCCGAGAAAGCTTCGCTTTAAATCCGAACTGCTTCGACCGTGTCGGAATAGCGCAACGTGTGTCCTGAATAAAAGGTTGGCGGCAAGATATTATGATCACAGGCAGCCGTAAATACGTCCAAGAGAACTGGAGCAAGGATACCAGAAAACTTCTGATAGAACTCCCCACCAAGGCCATCTGGCGCCGGGGTCTTGTTAGTCTTAAGCGCGGAGATGGCATCCTTAACTTCCTCCAGTGTAATAGGCCCTGCCACCATCATGCACTCGTCCTCTGTAAGCATGGGAAGTAGGTCAATGAGGGAATGGAACTTTAATTGCCGAGTATTACTACTGGACCCCCCAAATAACGTGCTGTAATGTGTGTGGAAAGCACTGACTATTTCATTAGCTTCAGTATACCTAACACCGTTATAATAAATTTCAATTATCTCCTTTGCAAGTGCGGATTGGCGCTCATCACTGAGACACCGGCGAGAAGGATAACTATCAAAGAACCATTAAGTTATGGACCGAATTAAGGCACCACGATGCTTTTCAGTTACATGGTGCTAATCCCCAAAACTGCGGATGCAGAAAAACTAACGTATGTAGAGGGCTACGGACCAATCTCCCCCTGCAACGTTGCCTACAAAATTTTTGCAAGAATTTTGTCAAGGCGCCTTCGATTTGTAATCACCAGTTTAGTGGGGTCCCACTAAACTTGCGGTATTCGGGGCAGGAGTATTCACACAAATATTCATATCGCTCGTTCTGTCTTGGAGTGCGTGTCCGATTCGGTAGATCAGGTGGCCCTAATACAAATTGACCTTGCAAAAGCGTTTGATCGGGTTTCTCACGATTTCTTATTCGCACTTCTGGCAGCAGTCAACTTAGGTGATGTGTTATATAAGGGCATCAAGCTGTGCTATGATCGGTGCAGTACACAGCTTATCGTCAATCGTATTCTGTCTGGGCCGATTGCGATCAAGTCGTCTGTCAGACAAGGCTGCCCCTGTCACCGTTGCTGTTTCCATTGTACCTCGAGCCTCTTTGTCTCAGCATTCAGCAGAGTCAAAGAGTAAAAGGTTTTTGCTTACAATCGCGCGAAGTTAAGGTGCTTGCTTATGCAGATGATATAGCGTATTTTTGCGCTGACAAAAGGAGTGTCCAGGAAGCCCTTACAGTGACTAAGCAGTTCTGCGATGTGTCTGGAGCGGATGTTAATATGGAAAAAACTAAGGGATTTTGGATCGGACAATGGGGAACAAAACCATCCAGATTCGCTGGTATTATTTGGGATAGCGCCCCACTTCAGTACCTCGGCGTGCCGTTACATCAAATACGGAACACAGGGCCTCATTGGTCATCAGCGCTCACGCAAGTTAAGCGCGCAATGCAGGCATGGAATGGGCGAGACCTCTCTGTGTTTGCACGTGCAAGAGTGTGTATCGTCTTCCTTGCCACAAAGCTCCTTTATGTGCTTCAAGTGCTTCACTGTGCGCGAACAAAAGTTCAGGCCCTACATAGAGTTTTTGCAACATTTGTGTGGGGCTCTCAATGGGAACCTATGCGCAGGGACAACTTGTTTCTTCCTTTAAAGGCAGGGGGTGTTTGGCTCATGCATTTGTTTGTGCACCAACTTGTGTCTCGTTTTTTCTTCTACAAATTGGTTGATCACCCACTTTTACTAACTGTACTTCAGCAGCGCATAAGTTTCCATTTGCCTTTTTTGCTTGTATGTACGGGCGAAGTCAATACGAAGCCTTCATGGGGACTTCTCAAAGAGGTCGTGGAGTCATTTAACTTTCTTACCGCGCTGTTTTCCTTGGAATACCTGTTCAGCATGTCAAGGAAAACTATGACGAACACTCGTATTGAGAGCCTTTTCCCGGTGCCTGTTTATCGCCAGCCTTACTTAGGCCACCAGAAAAGCAACGTTTTAAAACGCGTTATGAGCATGTGTATTCCGCCAAATGCAAAAACATTTTTCTTCAAGCTTCATTCTTCCACACTCCCAGTTAAGACATGGCTGCGCGAAAAAGGAATGTCTATTCCTTGGTCGGACAATTGTCGCCTCTGTAATCAACCAGAGACAATTGATCATTGTTTTGTGTTGTGCTGGGACGCTGTGTTCTTCTGGGACGTTTTGCAGCAGACACCAAAAAAGGACATTGACATCACCCCGTACACCATTCGCTTCCTGCCATTTGAAGATGTTAATCAGGTGCCATATGACGTTTTCGTTCTCCTAGGATTGTTTAGCTTGTGGAAGTGCCGCATGACTGATCGGCATGCGGAACCCCCTAGGCCGACCAAGTGCATTTTTCGGGAACAGGCGGCGTTGGTGCGGAGCGTTTATGCTGCGCAGAGTGATCCACCAGAGTGGCTGCCTCTTTTGGATGCGTGCGTTTGCTTGCCTGAGTTTTGATCTTCGTTCGACTGATGTCCTTGCCCTTTGCTGTCTGTTAGAGTTTATATTGTGTGTTAAGTGTGTTGTCTTTTGAAGTTTTCTAAAATTTCCATGCATTAAAGAAAAAAAAAGTGTCGGAATAGCGCAATCGGATAGGCGTCGACTTCGTGACGCGAGGGACCCAAGTTCGATTCCGACCACGGGAAGGGTTTGTTTTTTTCTTGAGGCGCTTGATGTGCCTTCGCTTATCATCATCATTATCATCGTTTTGTGAAACCCAATGGGTAAAGTTGGCTTTCCTGCCATGCGTTTTGGTGACGGAACGGTCACCATCAGTGAGACGTAGGAAGCTCCACTTTATTAACACTTCCTTCACATGGCTGCCGCGAGGAGGATGAAACGGAGCGCATAACTTAGCTGAGAATCTTTTTTCACTCGTTTTGGCAGCACTGAACCTTGACTTGCGGCGAGATGCCTCAGATAATCACCTCCGAAATCTTAGAATGTTTTAGAGATGGTATTTGTTCTATTTTCGGCTGCCAATACTGACATCAGAAAGCTGGCGCGCGTTTGCCACATTCTGGGCAATACGACTGCTCAGTGCTGGAAGCATCACACAAGGATTAAATAAGAAAAGATTGACGTCTCTTGTGTACTCCGACTCCTCAGTAACGTGGCATAAATAAGAGTGCGACGCTCCTCCTCAGAGTGGCCTTTCATCCCGATTCTGATTCCGGCTAATCACCCGGCAGGGAGACAGGCATGGAGAGGTTCACGCACGTTCATGTTCACTCATTGCTTGGAACATTAAGATCACTTGGAAACAAAATTCTGAGACAGATGTTCGACCTAATGAAATGAAATATAACAGGGCAATGGCAGAGATGAGAAATGGTAACATTAACTGGTTTCCAACTTTTCGTCTGTCAATTTAGCGTTGGTTGGTTCCAGACTGCAGCGGCTGCCCATGGACTCGCATGACATTGAGGTGCTTTCTTATCCGCAGGAGAAGAGGGTGAACAGGGGGGGGGGGGGGGGGGGGGGGCGTCGATGAATGACTTGTAAACATATCTAGGTGGTTTTATAACGTAAAGGGCAGCATTTATTCAGCCACAACCATCACCGTTTCTTATTATAATTTGTCGTTTTAGTGTACATCAGGCATTATTCGAGATGCTACCCAAACGCACAGCGGCTCGCCATCAAATGTCCTCATTCACACCTGTGGATTCACCTGATACCGGTAAAGTAAGGCCAGTCTAGACAGTTGCCATGAATAACCATGAGCCTTTTGGTTATTCCGCTACCTAAATTGTAAAAACAAAGTTTCACACAAAGAACTGCGTAAAAGCACACAGTCACTGGTGGTTTGTTATACAAGGTTATAGATGTTGCGAGGAGCTAAGCTAATATTTTCCTGACTTGAATGCCATGGCCTTCATTTTGTAGTTGACCTCCATAAACTGAATCTAATTAAAACGCCTAACAGGTAAGTAAGTGTCGAACGGTGCGCATTCAGTCACCCATAAACTTTGGTTAAATATTAGTCTAGCCCTCGAACTACCGAAGAATAGCACATAGTCTATATTCCAGGAGTCTTATGTTCCCAGTCTGATATATTTCCTCAATTTTCTTCAGGGACATAGGTCTCACAAGCTAGCCGTACATCAGGCTTCGCTTAAGTTCCGAAAATTGCATTTGGGAGCACAGGAACGATGTTGCGCCAAATAGTATGCGTTTTATATTGCATCTCTTCTCTGAAGGAAGCACCAAGTGAAAATCTCCCAAGGAAGCATGCAAGTTCCCAATAAAATTACGCGATACAAGTGAGAATTGTAATATATATACGATCGACCATGTTTCTCGCTGAGAAACATACGTAATGTGTGCGCTAACTTTGTGCGGCAACAGCTCTGTATATTCTGAGGTTTTCGGTGTCACTGTTCATGTTAGTCTGCATGAAACCTTTTCCCGGAAGGCTTTTCATTCAACTTAGCTATGCGTTTTTCGCCAGCAGTGCGAGGTAGGCATCAATATGAGATTGCCGACGCAACATGAGTAATCAGAGAGCGCATGCTATATATATATATATATATGTGTATATATATATATACAGTCGAACACGGATATATCGAACACGGGTATATCGAATTATTGTCTATATCGAACTCATAAATTATCCCCTTGAAAATTCTGTGTAAAAGTATAGGAATTCGTACGTTTATATCGAACCGTATTTTTCCCGACATCGGGTATATCGAACGCCGCGGGAGCTGGTAGGTGCTCTTCGGCGGTCTCTGCACCCCCGATTCAGGTTGAGGAGGATGTGGAGGAATGCGCGGGCATGGCGAAGGTCGGGTACAGGAGGCGACTCCTCGATAGGCTTTTGATGAACCTCCGCGTGGGCACCGAGCTTAAGGTTGACCTGCTGGGAGCCATACATATGATGACAAGCGCTTGGAACGGCGTGAAGAAGGAGACCGTGGCCAACTACTTCAGGAAGCAGGCTTTGTGACGGCCGAACTTTCCGAAGCTTGCGAAGACGGCGACGACGACGACAAGTGCATGGGCGACACGTTTCGTGAGTTGTCGCCCCTTTTCCCGGCTGCTGTTCCAGCCGGAGTGTCTGCCGACGACTTCGTGAACGCTGACACCAATGTTCAGGCTGTTTCGAGCCTCGGTGACGAGGATATTGTAGCTGCGGTCGCAGCAACCCAGGCCTATAGCTCGAGTGGTGAAGATCGTCCGGACGAGGAGGCGGCTACACGATCGTACTCCGCGGGTGAAGTGGCCGCTACGTTCAGCTTGATTCGCTGTTGTTGCGGCGACATGGAAGAAACTGGGCTGTCGCACCTGGACGGCCTCGAGAAAATTGAGACCAGCGTCTTTAATTTCATTTCCAGGACGAAGAAGCAGGCCAAGATCAGCGATTTTTTTTTTTTCACGGGAATAAAGCGTCCTGTTGCGTCGTGAGTGCGGAATTAGTTGTCATTCTTGAATGCGCCAATCGGTAAGTGATCGTTCGCCATAGGTTAGGTCTCAGGGCCCATATTTTTTATATCGAATTTTTCTTATATCGAACTATTTCGTGATCCCCTTGGAGTTCGATATATCCGTGTTCGACTGTATATATATATATATATATATTGTAACGAAGCCAGAGACGACGCAGTTGTCTTGAAGGAAAACACGTTTATTGGAGCGAACTTGTGCTCCCCTAACAACTCAAATAATACACGGGCGGCGACGCAGCAGTCAGCAAAGTGACGTACTCAAGCGAGCGTCGGGGATCGAATGCCGCGGCGTCTGCTCTGCAGGCTTTTATCTTTCGGCGCAAGTGTTTCTGGAACCGTTGATTCACATCCAGAACATTGTAGATCACAGAAGATTATTCTGGGCTAGTGACGTTAGGGCGAAACAGTCTGCTTATCTGAATGTGATAGCCCGTGCGGCATAAAAGTAAAGAATGGAAGACGCGCTCCGTTTGGAACGCAGATAACACAGCCGGCGTGGCCCGGCAGTAAAAACAAACAATAAATAAACAAACCCATACATGGTTCGCGGCAATATATATATATATATATATATATATATATATATATATATATATATATATATCAAAGTTGCAGTCCTTATTGCCAGTGCTGTTTGGCGTTTTTTTAACAGTGTTTTATAGTGCCGAATGAGGTATGATTGCCTTTTTTTTATATATATATATATATATATATATATATATATATATATATATATATATATATATATATATATATATATATACAGAAAGCAAGGGTTGGCAGTCAAGGAAACCTCGGAAAGCAAAGGGGAGGTTGTGGTGGGTCATAGAAAGAGATGAAGAATTTTTTAAGTCGAAAAGAAAGTGGTGAAAAAATGCCCGCCCGGCGGGCATTTTTTCACCACTTTCTTTTCGACTCAAAGGCGGGCATTTTTTCACCACTTTCTTTTCGACTCAAAAAATTCTTCATCTCTTTCTATGACCCACCACAACCTCCCCTTTGCTTTCCGAGGTTTTCTTGACTGCCAACCCTTGTTTTCTGTCTTATTTCACGGAGCCCCTCATTTCCCATTTTCTGATTCGCTACATATATATATATATATATATATATATATATATATATATATATATATATATATATATATATATATATATATGAACGCCGGCATAACTAATACAGCAGACAAGCCATCCGCGCGCCGGCACATTGTGGCGCCATTGTGAGAGCCGAGCGCTAGAAGTTTTATGCGCTCCCTGGAATGCATGTGCAATGCGTTTTTTAGGAGGCGTTGGCATGTGAAATCAGACAGCTAGCGCAGACTGGCGGCGCAGCCTAGAACTATCGTGCACTCTGCCAAGAGAGCGTAGAGAGCGCAAGAGGTCCCGCCGACCGCGCCAGCTAGCGCCGGGCGGGAACGTCGGACGGTTGGCGTGCCCCAAGAGAGAGGGCGCATTGGAGGAACGGACGTCGCTCTAGCCGCTCAGCAACGCACTTCGAACGCGCTTCCAAGAGCGTCCTGACTCCTGAGCTCATCTGACGCGAAATCTAGCTCGTGGCTTGCTAACAGATATGGATGCGTGACTGCTCTCGCATGTGCAGCTGAACTTCGCGTTACGTGCAAAACGCGTGGCCATGGTGTACCGCGGTCACCCGTTTGTTCCGAGTTCTCCGGGGGAGGTGGCGCTACAAGTGGAGTAAACGAATGCATCGCCACGATCCAGTTCTCACTGTCTCCAAACTTTCCGGAGTTAAAAAAAAAAAAACGAATCTCAAAGTGCTATGTACTAATAATGCTCATTTTAATTAGATTGGCGGTAATATACTCGTTAACAACTAATAAGCGGACAGGGAAGTAATTCGCAAAACGATCTATCCTGGTTTCGGTGTCCGTTTTTGTTAGGTCGCGGACAGGCACGGAACAAAGGCGCTTTGCGAGCATGTGCTGCGCCAGGTTGTTTATTTTTCTTTGCGCGGACCAGTTTTTCCCCCGCGATTAGCTGGCACCATGTCATAGGCACCATGAAGGTAACGATCGCATCTTCAGAATTTCGAAGCTTGCAGGCTGCAACCCACCTCAAAGCAGCCGCCACGTATCGGCTATGCAGGAAGAAATAAAATAATTGAAATAATCCCGTCACACTTACTGTACACATGGCCATCCTCTATGCCAACGTTCATGCGAAAGTTCCTGAAACGGACGGAACTGTGGAGTGACGACGCTGTCGTGATTGGATTTTCTTGTACTTTAAGCAAAAGAACGGTCTTACTAATAATTACTAATAACAAAAGCCCCTCAATTTGAATCTAAGCTGGTACACGTCTTTTGTTCTTCGCCCGTATAAGTTGACTGAGACCCTGACGCCCTCGCAAAATTTTCTGCAACACCACGTAGGCAACTTTGAAATAAGGTTCCGGAAACAGAAATGCACTGCTCTAATACCATTATATTTCTAGAAGACCAGCAACAAAGTTTTTATCGTTCGCATGGCTCGTAAAGTGGTGGAGCCATGGGAACCAGTGGGTGCCTTAACCGATTCCAAGTATACGAATGCATTCTCAGCTTAGATAAATGTTTCGCGCTTTCTCAAAAGGAGAGGCTATAGCTTCTAGCTTGCTGCACAGCTATACGAACGACCTGTGTACGGTTCCACTCATTCATGACTTCATTCAGTAATTGAAAGTCGTGCACCCCTCCGTCTGACGACGACGATGGTTGAACGCGAAGATTTGTCGTTGGCCAATCCCACATTGCGAGTATATGTGCTACTCTGGGCGTACGCACCCCTTTTCTAGGATACCCACAGCAACTCTCGGGTGGGCAGTCGGTAGGCCTAACGTGTTTGGGTTTGGGGTGTACGGTGCTAATCCGGTACCTGCTGCTTGGCGTTCGCTTCGACCATGTCGAAATGTAGGTATCGGATAGACACCGGCTTCATAACGCGAGGGACCCGGGTTCGATTCCGGCTACGGGAAGCGTTTTTTTCTTTCGCTTCGCCCACGATCATTCACCATCATGGTCAGAGAAAGTTGGCTTTCCTGCGGGGCGCATTGGCGTACAATGGCATCAGTGAGGACACTAAAGCGTCGCTTTTAAAGATAAGCGCCAACTTAAGACCTGGACGGTACAACACGGACAACGGGACAACACAGCGCTCATGTGGCGCAGGTAACCTCCTTTTCGTCGTCAATGGAAAATTATTGCTGCTTTTCACTGTGAAACCACCCGAAAGTTCTCCAGCTTCTAACTGACGTTAGTAAATATGTTAGTTTTGATGGGCCATGAAAAGCCAGTTGGACTGCCAATGAATAACTTTGTAAATTTAATTCCAAATTTAAAACCTCAATATGATCCCGATCTGTCACCTTCATTTGACCTGAAAGTTAATTACGTAGGTCGAGTTGTTGAACGATTCCGCTGCAGAAATAGCGCAAAATACGGGGGACATAGTGGAGCGCCTGTCCTCACATTGACATCGCCTGTACATTCTTTGCTTCTAGCTTCCGTCATTTTGCTAATGTGTTTTTAACGTGTATAGGCGGAATAATACGTTGGACTTGAAAGTGCTTTAAAGAGGACGCCGTGGAGTGTTGTTAACACGGGTATAGCAACGGTCATTGAAGAAGCGTAGCTTGAACGTTATGGCGGTTTTAGACGCTAGATAACGGGAAAAAATCACGAGTAGCTGCGCACACGCAGCGTAAAACGTGTGCAACCTAACAAGCTCACATTGCAGTTTGCAGCATCACGCTGAAATATCACATGACGAAGACGCCTGTCCGTGCACTGTTTTATGAACAAGCACATAGCAAAGCATAAATGACATTAAACTATTCACTTTTAACACGAGCGTGTTTTATTCCCGGCTACACGAAAATTTCCCTAACGTTATATCCGTCACGGAAGTGACGCCAGTACAACGAAGAAAGCGGTCTGTAAAGGGTGCACCCCTGCACACAGGGCCTTCTTGCGGGGAAGCAACCTTTAGTACTAAAGAGGACGTTATACTTCGGGTTGTTCTTTTTCGGGCTTTATATTTTAACACGAAAGTGGTTTATGCCGCGATACCCCAAGATTTCATTGACGTCATATCCGTCACGGAAATGATGCCAGTACACCTTTGCCGAAGCGACCCGCCAGCAGGAAGTCGCTCGCCAAGCACACCCACAACACAGCCGCCGACCCGGAAAATCATGTTCAGCTGCAAATTTCGCTGCACATTTCACTTCAGTGTTATACTGATTCCTATGACAGAGGAATAAACTACAGTTTTTTTTCAATTTACACCACCCGGGCACAGCCGCATACGCTGGCCGCGTTGAAATGGTTCTTAGGAGTGCCTCCGTACAACGGGTGATTTGGCCTTATCAAGCAGAAGTCTAGGTGGTTGCAAAAAAGCGAGGCCATCCTCACACAGCAGTTTTTACATACCGCACGGCATCTACCTAAATCCTTCACGACATTACAGGTCGTTTTGGGAATTCGGACCCCGCTTGGTAAAGTTTTGCTCGTTACACACACCCGCAAGGCGGAAGCATGGTTCGCACTTTAAAACATGCAGCTGAGCGCCAAGCTCTTTGAGCAGGACACGGTGCGAGGGAAAAAAAGAAACACAAAAGGTGCTCATGAAAGGAGTTATAACGTTAGGGCAATTTTATTTATCCGTAGGTCATGCGGAGAGTTGCGAAGGCTTGCTCCATTCCCGAAGCTTGACCGCCAAGGGCAGCGCAGCGCAACCGTCTTGACGCACACAAGAGTTTGGTAAGAAAGTGCAGCTAAACAAATGATGAGACTTGAGTGGTACGTAGAAAAGACACAAACGATGGGACACATGGTGTTAGACTGCGATGATGTCCATCAGAATCCATGTGAAGGAAATGTTCGCGTCTCTGAAGCCCTAGGGTGACGTCAACGATAGATCGATCGATAGATCAATCAATAAATCAATCAATCAACCAACCAATCAATCAATCAATCAATCAATCAATCAATCAATCAATCAATCAATCAATCAATCAATCAATCAATCAATCAATCAAACTCATACACACAGTAGTTGAATAAGAAAATGAAGACGCTGACTACAAAAGAAAAACAATATAATGACGTTTAGGCCCCTTCGTACACCTCGTCTTCCTGTGTCCTCAACACCCTGTTCCTCTCTCTTCTTTAATCCCCGAGCAGCTGGAATGCGCATTGACCAGCTCGGACCTGCAGGAGCAGCGTAGCCTGTTCCAGCAGGCCACACGAGAAGCGGAGGCGAGCGACCTCCTGGACTGAGGAGGCCACCCACCATTTTTTTCCCTTTTTGCTCTATAAACGTTCTGCCTCTTCCCCCCCCCCACTCCCCCCCTTCCCCCCCCCCCCCCCCCCATTCCCTGAACATGAACCTTGCACACAATCTTTGACGGGAGACTGTGAACAAGGCTTCTGTTAGATGGACCGTTTTGTGGTCGACGTCTTCGTTTTTTCTTCAATGGTCCTTCCCTACCAGACGGGCGTTCGTCGAAGCCTTGATGTCATACAGACAGTAAGTATTCTTTAGTAGTCTCCTCTACGCGTGTATATGCTGTGAAAAGAAATCTACAGCATGCCCTATCACAGACACCATTTTGCTTTCGTACTTTCTCTATAGATTGAGCGTTATAAAATCTGTGAGGACATTTACGCACTTCTTACCTGACTACGAAAACATTAATGTGCAAATAAACGCAGCAGGGCGGGGGAGGAGTAATGCAGGCCTTTGTAGAGCAGTCAGTCATGGGGAAGAATCCAGGCGTTCTGCCCCGTGGACAGCGCGCTGGTGACTGCTGCGCCGCTGGGCGAAGGGAGCAGGAGCGGCCAGAGTGCGATGCGAGGAGAGTGGCAGCCGGAAGCTGCCTCTGCCTCCGCACCCTCTCCGCGCTTGCCCAGGCGACGCCTAGCAGTGCGCGCTCCTTTGTTTTTCATACCCGAGGCAGGCGCTATGGACCGCGTCGCAGCGAGTAGGAATTTATGAGTCTCGTGCAGACAATGCCGGCTTTTCGCTCAATGGGCCATTTAATGTTCTCGCATTAAAACAAGACGAAGATAGCAGAGGTAGCCCGTAGCCGGAGGGGAATTTTCTTCTCCTACCGACGTATGGTCGCAAAAAAGTGTAAATTATTGAAATAAAAATAAGTAGAGCGATTATACGCGTATACCAACAATGCTTTCATACTCCCACGGGACACGGAGCGCAATATTGAATACCAGGCGCGATGTATTCGACCTAGAGGCTGCGAAAGAGGGCGTGTGATGGCTTTCGCTGTACAGAACGCCCACGCCGGCCTGCGTGATGGAGGGGTCTATGGCGTTGCACCACGAACAACAGAAGAGAGAGAGGATGGCGCGGGAAGCGGTTGTCCCGACTTCTCAAAAGAAAGCCCCAGATTAAATTGGTCGCCATGGAGACAGGCTCCCGCAAGGCGTGAGATGGGCGCGGTTGGGGGAGACGTGTGCAAACGAATGCTGGTGCTCGGCTCTGGCACAGCCGCCGAGGGCTCTGGGTGCCGGGCTAACGCGACCGAAGGACTTGGTGTACCACCGATTGCACCCAGTGCATACAAACGCGCGCCCGCCCCCTCGCTCCCTGTGCACCTTGTAAAGAAGTGGCCCTACTATTCCGCGATCCTTCGCTTTTGCCGCGGAAAGTGAATCTCCGTAACCAAGGCCACTCCGCCGGCAGCCTCTATATGAGCGAACCTGGCCATTGCCTCCTCACCCTACTTTTCCCCCCTTTTGCCTCTCAAGTGAATGGATGCGCGATTATATTTTCAAAGGCATTTTAGATTGCCAGAAAAGCTTCTTGCCATCCTCTTCACGATAAATGGTCCGTGAATGAACAGCGTAAAAAATTAATGAATTTAAGTTCATGAATGAGATTACAACAGCAACGAAAAAAAAAAGAAGGATTACCAAGTGACCGTTTCTCATGGCCGCGTACTTTATTGACACATTTTATATCGTTAAGAGGAGTAATAAAATGCTTTTCCCGGGCGTACCATGATTGCGTCATATGGATTCTATGGATTCTGTGCTTGATAGAATGAGACAGGTAAGTGCTTGGCTAGCTGATACGGCATTTTAAGCTCAACGCGTTCTGCGCGCTTGTGTTTGCCTGTATGTGTCTGGTTGGCGAACTTACGAACTGTCTTCATTATCCATGTTATTACGAAATCCCCCAACAGAAGAATGAACCCTGATTTTCCTAAAATAATAAAAAATTGTAAATGGATATCTGACCTTCTGTCCCAAAAATCAGCGCAACAAAACCTAAATCCTGCCAATAACGCATAGGTTCTAGCATTTTTGAGTTTACATACATTCCAGGTTTAACGAAACGACCTACTCTCATATTAGTTTTGTTAAAGGAGCCATGAAGAGAAAACACAAGTTTGGTTCATTCAAAAGATTGCCTCGTTAGAACCATACTGACACCACTTTTAACACAAACTTCGCTCAAATAAGCTACATAATTAGGAAAAAAGGGAATGACCATGCGACCCACCAGCTCATTTCCCGCAACAGTACCTATGATGTCACACGAGAATGCTCTGCGATTGGCGGAGGCCGGCAAAAGCAAACGCAAGTTAGGCAGGGCTTACCAGTTTGCATAGTGAGCTATATGCCCGTTAAACATACTGCACATTCCTTTTATGACACTAAGAACGGTGGAGTAAACGGTTGAAGTTCCGAATAAAAACGCAAGCGTGTATGCCAATGCGTACGAAACTACCGCCAGCCGAACTCGACATCTCGCCGTCGCCACCGTCGCGCAGACGAATTTTCGGGTTCGAGGCTCTTCGGGGCCAACGAACCGTCCCAGCACGCACAGCCGCGACCTTGCTTGGTATCATAATCCCTTCACAGGAGGTTGGCCGTCATATCGCCAGCCAGCAAAGGTAAAAATAGAAACGAGGGGAGTAAGGAACAGCAAGCAGCGACGAAATAGTGACAGTCGTCGCAGAAGTTTCGGAATGGTGTTGGCTTGCTGCTGTTGTTAGGAGCTCGTTTCCAGTTTACAACCACTGAAAACTTCAGTTTGTTCGAGTACTTTACAATGAAATTTCGTTGCTGCGTTTTGAAATGCCCATGTAGTACGGGCAAATCGTCGAGGGAGTGCGACATCCCCGCCGGTGAGGAGATCTCCTTTCATGTGCTGCCCAACGACGAACCTCGGCGAAGCAAGTGGATACGTTTTGTGAACTTTGCAAACGGAGGAGAAAGAGAGCTAAAGGAAGTACGAGTGTGCTCGCTTCATTTCCGAGGAAGTGATTACGGCAGGGACCCTTACGTTAGCTCACTCCTGGGACATGCTGGCGCTCGTAGCCGACTTCGTCAAATCGCCGTCAAAGCGCTCTGACCTTGGGGGAAAAAATGCCGTACACACCGCGCATTGACGCTCGTATCTTTCTGGTCGGAGCAGAGAGCTCGCGCGAACGGCTTTCCATACAGGACACCGGCCAACTGGCATAAGCGATACTGCTATTGAAATTGAACTATTATTAACCGTAATAAAAAACGGCACATACGTACCAGTCTGTATTCGTCCGTCGCGACGGGGCTGACGAGGCAGCGGTGCCGACGGCTGGGCGTTCGTCTGTTGTGGGTATCGCGGAATGGTCGCTTTCCGGTCCATCCGTGTATCCCACAACTCCTGCCGCTCGTGCACTTAGAAGCATTGAGCGTTCAAGTGGTGTGAGGTTGTTAAATGCAAGCCCGAGCTTCTCGGCGAGAGTTTTGTTCTCCGGATCAGGCGATTCCATGACTAGGGCTGCGGGTGCACTAGGTTTTACTAGTATTTTTAAAATGGCTGCCGTCTCGGTTTCGGCACGAGTTCAGGTTCCTGTTTGATTCCCGCGTGTGGGTGCTATATGGAGTCGACATACTAAGTACCTGTTTCATGGACCGGCTCGTATGACGCCATTGTTCACGTCACGAAATGTGCAATTTAGCGGGAGATTTAAAATTTTGGCTTAAATTGCCTTATTTCTCAGTGAATAAAGCATCATTTGCTTCCGGGAAAGCGCTTAGGGTACTATGAAACACCTAATCTTTCGAATAAAACAAACTTTTGTTTTCTCTTCATGGCTCCTTTAAGCGGATTTATCGAATTGTATTGGATTGGCAGCTACCACGTTG